>NW_024883208.1:0-120596 GCF_019059575.1 Amphibalanus amphitrite
TCCTCTCCTCTACTTCCTCTCCTCTCCTCTCTCTCTCTCTCTCTCTCGCTCTCTCTCTCTCTCTCTCTCTCTCTCTCTCTCTCTCCCTCCCCCCTCCTGCATTAAGTTTGGCTCCTGCCTATCTTCAGATGTCCCTGTTGCTGTACTTCCCTCCCTCCCACAGTCAGAAGATGCAGAGACAAACTTATGACCTCCCTCCCATCCTTCGGCCTCCCCCTTTCCCTTCCCACAATCAGGAGCATATGCATACCTAAATGACACCTCCCCTTTCCTTCCTCCATCCCTCAGTCAGGAACAGCTGCAAAGATGAGTAGATGACAATGACACCCTCTCCTCCCCTCCTACGGTCAGGATCAAAGGCAAAAAATGAGATGACAACCCCCCTCCCTCCTTCCATCCCTCCCAGGCCACAGTCAGGAGCAGATGCAGCAATTGGGAGGTGACACTTTCCTCCCTTCCCCTCCCTCTCGGTCAGCAGAAGATACAGAGACGAGGATATGACTCCTCCCCTCCCCTCCCTCCCACAGTCAGGAGCAGCTGCAGTCGGACCTGCGCGCCCGCAGCGCTGCTGTGAAGCGACACGTCTAAAAATAGGTGACACCTTCCCCTCCCCTCCCCTCCCTCCCGCAGTCAGGAGCAGCTGCAGTCGGACCTGCGCGCCCGCAGCGCTGCCGTGAAGCGCGACATCCAGTGCGCGTGTGACGCGGCGTTCCTGCGTCTGAGGGACAAGGAGCGCCACCTACTGAGGGTGGTGGACCTCGTCACGTGGCGGCAGCAGGGCGACCTGTGGGCCGCTGGCCTGCTCCAGCAGCAGCAGCAGCAGCAGAGCGGGTGAGCAGGGGACGGGAGGGTGGTAGCGGAGACGAGACGTGGGATTCAGCCTTAGTGAAACATATGTTTGTGATGTGTGGATTGCAGCTGTGTTTCAGTATTGAGTATGAAAGTCTGGGAATTTCCACGCTGAGGAATCCCTCACGAAAACAGCCGTTCGGGCATCGCGAAACGCGAGGAATCCCGCGGGATCCTGCGAAACGGGGTTGCCCGAACGGCCGTTTTCGTGAGGAATTCCTCGGCGTGGAAATTCCACGCGAAAAACGGCCGGTGCAAACGCACACATAGTGAATGATGGGACGATCCAAGGCCCTAAACATAGGAAGATCTGGTCAAATGTATTGTTATATTTGCTGTTTTGCTGTATTAAGAACGGTGAATACTATATACACTATGTCAATTCAGTGTTACTGACTCATGACTTTGTCTGCTGCTCTGTTCCCACATGACTCAACAACAGCAACATAACCCTCATTTATCCCCCCCCCCCCCCCTGCAGCAGTGAGGTCTGCCCGCCCGTCGCCGCTGGGCCGCCGGCTCCTCCTCAGCCAACCCTATCTCTGTCTCTGGACTGCGAGCTGCTGCACTCGGCCATCCAGCAGTTCGCCACCGTACAGATCGGAGGACTGGTGACGTCACCCACCGGCGTGACGTCATCGTCACTGCCCGACGGGTGAGCCCGGCCGCCGGGGAGCGAACGGAGGAGATGCGACTCAGTGGGGGAGGGAGTGAACTGAGATGTACCTTGAATGTCAAGACTAGGGTTCCTTTTTTATATCAAATGGTCACTGGTCAGCCTCTTCAAAATGGTTATATCAGACCTCAGGAAAAATTTAGCACTAATGACCATGACACGCCCTTGCCCTCCCTAGCTGACAGCTAATTCTCTCCCCACTGACAATATCCCATGTTGTTTCCCCATTACACCGGGGGGAATACGGCGCTACTGAGGTGTCTCTCCCCTCTACCCCCGTTGACCCCCTCCCCCCGTTGTTCCCCCGTTAGGCCGGAGGAGTATGGCGCCGGGGAGCACCTGGTGTCTCCCCCTCTACCCCTGTATTGACAGCCCCCCCCCCTTCTGTCCCCGTTAGACCGGAGGAGTATGGCGCTGAGGAGCACCTGGTGTCTCCCCACTGACACTGCCCCCCTGTTGTCCCCCCGTTAGACCGGAGGAGTATGGCGCTGAGGAGCACCTGGTCTCCCACAAGCCGCTGCCGGGCAGTCCCGGCTCCGTGCTGGTGACGCGACCGCCCTCCCTGACCGGCTACGGACAGGGAACTGCAGACAGGACCGGCAGTCAGGTGGGTACTGGAAGGGATTGTACAGTAAACAGTTTAGTAGACAGGACGGGTGACTCGGCCGCCCTCCCTGGCCGGCTACGGACAGGGCAGGACTGGGGACCACACTGGGCACTGGGCAGGTGGGTACTGGGAGAGACTGGACACTACAGTAGACAGGACCAGGGTTCAGTGGCCAGGTGAGAATGTGACTTTTGCTTATAGTGAACTTGGTATTCATGCGGACTTCGTTACAATCGGTGCGTCTCTAGAATCGACCACCTTTTGACCGGAAAAATATTGAAGCATTTTTGATATTTGTTTATAATACAACGTTAGTAATGGAACGTCCGAATATACATAATATGGAGGCAAAGGAAAATTTCGTATTTCTCTTGCCATAGACCTCTGTACACCAGTATACGGAGGTCTATGCTCTAGCTAGTTCACTCTAGCTCGTCGGATTTCTAATGGCCCGCTCTCCGCTCACCATATCTGTGTGTTTCCAGTTCGGCCCGGTCGGCGGCCACTCGTGGGCGAGCTCCCTGACATCTAGCGACGACGACGAAAAGTTCGAGCTGATCGCCGATGACCTGACGCCGGTCACAGTCTTCCGCTGCGACCCTGTCAATAGTGACGAGGTAAGGCTATGGCGAATCGACAACTGGGTCTCGTTTCATAAAATGAGTCCGTAACTTACGCCGGTTTTTGGTCTTGTATTGCAAGTGCGTGTGAAGCGATGACGATGGTTTGAATCGTTGAATTTATTGATCTTGCAAGCAAGCACAGAAGGGATAAGGGGAAATAAATTTATCGCTTCACATGCGCTTGCAATACAGGCCCAAAAACCGGCGTAGGGTACAGGCCAAGGGCCTTGTTTCATAAAGCGAGTGTTTTTTTTCTTGTCAGTGTTTTGTAGTGTAATTGGTATGTTTTGTTAAGTAATCTCATTAGCGTTCTGCCGCTGGTTTACGCAATAAGTTGCTGTCAATTGCTGCAATAATATCGTGATTAATTACTCCCCTTAACATTGCTTTCGTATTTTCTCCATCATTCATCCAATATTCCCGCCCTATTTTCCGTATTTTACTTATGTATTGCCGCCGTATTTCCCCGGTATTTTCCCACTGAAGTCTCACTCCCCCCCCCCCCGGTCTCCAGGAGGACGTGTGCTCTGTCTTCCTTGCTCCCCGGCATTGCCCCACTTAAGTGTCCCGCCTCCCTCTCGACCCCCAGGAGGAGTCTGCCTGCCCTGCCCGCCCCGCCACCGACCTGAGCCAGTGGCTGGCGCCGTACCCCCGTCCGCCGACCACGGCGGACGCCTGCCGCGGACAGGGGCAGACGGGCCGGCCCGGCGGGCAGAGGCCGGGCCCCGTGGTACCGCACCCGCTGAGCGACTCCCACCGGGACTGGCTGCTGCGGCCCGGCACCGCCGGAGGGGAGAGGTGAGAAAATGGAGCGATAGGGGACTTCTGGAGATACTGCGGGTAGTGACGGGGAAATAGGATAGGAGTATAATATGTAGGTGTATTCGGGTAAAGGACAGTCAGATATGAATTAACTTACTGACTCAGCAGTTGTTCCAAGCGGTTTATTCGTATATAAAATACGTGTTTTGCGTTCTGCAAAAGGATGCACAGGAGCTGCTCACTACAAAAATTAGAAATGAGGGTTGTGCCATGAAATTGAAATTGAAAGAAAACCGTAAGCCATTTAATCTCGTAGTGCAGCTTATAGAATAGCTTCACTCCCGCAACCGTTGTTTATCCCTGTCTTTGCTGCAGTTATCTATAATGCGTTCTTACCCCTGTCGTCTGTTCTCCAGCTCTGTGCCGTCGCCGATGGCCCAGTGGCAGGCAGCCATGGCCTCGGACGCCCTCTTCAGACCCGGTTCAGCCACTCCTTCCACCAGCGCTCCAGCAGCAGCTGGGACCTCAGAGAACCGCGGGTGGCTGCTGCGACCGGCGGACGGCGGGGCCGGACAGTCACCCCCGCCGGCCGACGCTCTCTCCCAGTGTGCCGAGCGGGCCGCCCGGCTGAGCCTGGAGGAGACCCGCTCCCCTTGGCTGGCGCAGACCGCCCGGCTGAGCCTGGGTGACACCCGCTCGCCGTGGCTGCTCGGCGGTGGCGCGCGCAGCCCCGGCGGGCCTTTCCCAGCGATGGAGGAGGAAGGTGTGATGGAGCCGGGCGCGGTGCCCGACCTTCTGGCACCCTTCAAACAGATGGAGAGCACCACCGCCTGGGTGGCCGCCAGAGGCTGATAGTACCAATAGACGGAGACGGGCTGTGGCGGAATAGGGACGACGGCTGACTGCCAAAAGCTGACAGACGATGGGTAGCTGACTGCAGAGGGCTGAATGCTGATAAACATGGAACACTGAATATGGCTGAACGCTGATGGCTGACGATTTGGATTGAGAAGTGAACGACTGACGAGTGACGACTGAATGGACGGCTGAGTGCTGGGGGCTGAAGGGCCTGACAGAGTCTGAATGCTGATACCTGAGTGTTGTGGTGGATGACAGCCGGCAGGGGCGGCGTGCTTTGATTAAAGGCCTCTAACCGAGTGAGAGTTGAGACCGTGTCTAGTGGAAACCTGAACTTCAGTGAATTGGAAGCAAAACTGTGAGTGAAGGAATCCTATGCAGGATAGATGCTGACGGAAGTGGGACTCCGAAGCTTAGCTGAGAATTGAGTCCGAGTGAACAGAGGAGTGTCCAGAGTGAAAGGAATGAGTTGCGGAGGGATGAGTTCCAGTGGAGTTGGAATTGACAACGCACAGCAGGAGAACCGGAACGAGAGGTACGCACTACGCTTTATTAGCTTCTAGCTAGAGATCTTCTCATAGGCTCGCATGCTAGCAACTGCTCTAGCTTCTTTTTAGTGCTTTAATTACAGACAGCAGAGGCTGAGCCCGATCATTTATCTCAGTAGGCAATAATTTCGTTTTCGAACGAAAAAGTTACACATTTCACTGCCGAACGCCGACGGTTACAGGACAATATCAGACTTTGAACAATTTTATTCATTTTGTAATCGAGTGTTACCGATTACCTACCCAGATGTCTTCACAAGCTGCAGCGATAACATGCCGTCCGCGGTAACTCGTGCTATATGGCGACGGCTAATGTACCCATAAATCAAACAAGATGCTGCACAGCTGCTAGTCAGGTTTACCTAGTTAATGATATTTTGCCGGTACCCAACAAATAATCCCTTATAGAGGGCCCTCGATTCATCCGGTTACAGTCGTCAGTAAATGCGGCGTTCTTTCTAGAAATACACATTTATGTGACTTCGCAATTAATGTCAAGCGTGAAATGGGGCTGCGTCGGAGTAGTGTTTTTGGAATCTTGACTACAGATAAGCTGATTTACGTGAGAGTGTGTGGGCGACAATATCTTCCGCGTGGACAGGACATGTTCTGGCTATCTCTCTTTGCTGAATGTCTGCCAGTGAGCCAACAATGGCTGGTTGAATGGATGCAGCTGTAATGTCTGTGAAATCTTATTGGAGAGTGAATCTGTGCAGTGAGCAAACTGACCCTTGGTATGTGTGTTAGGATGATGAACTGAACAATGCTTCAATCTGCAGCTGTATTTCAATGCGTGCCTGGTGTGATGCTGACTACTGTCTTCTTGCCACGTCAATCTCCATACGCCAACTCTGACTTCCCTATTGAACCCCACTGTCCGACTGTATGGTGTGAGGACGCTGGGGACGTATATCTCCCCGTGACGTCATGTGTGGTCTGGTGATGACGTCATCTGAGGTATAGGTTGCGGCACGGGGCGCGTCTCAGTCCTCAGCGTAGGCTAGTCGTGCCTACTGTGATACCGCTCGCTCCACTGGCGCCGGCCTGAACACACGTCAGTGGGGTGGAGGCGATACTGTATATTGGCGTGGAGGCAATACTGTATATTAGTGTGGGGGCGATACTGTATATCGGTGTGACGTTAATTTGATATCGGTGGAGGTTTGGGGAATTTTTACTGTGAGAGGGGAGGTGCACAGATAATGTTTTAGGGAAGTTGTGAGTGTGGTATTTCTCAGGATAGGTTTGAAACGTAACCGTACCACATATTTTATCGCTGGTGCTACATTTAATATTGCATTAGCATTGCATTAACACAGACTCGAGCTTTGATGTTATGTTATCGTTTAAAAGCGAGATACGCAGTTACTTTATAAGTTTTCCTTGGTGACGGCTAAGTATCAAATATAGCGGAGTGCCGACATTTTTAACTTTCTGAATTATGTTAAACAAGCTAACTAGCATGCGATTATGAAACTGTATATGACTTCAATGGAAATACATTGTTGAAAAGTCTTTACTATTGTGTCATTCTTAACCCATCTTCTAATTTCGACGAATGCCGAGAGATCTGAAACGCTTGCTCTGATTCCTACTTTCCCATGTAGTTTCTGTCTATCGCTTCGTAGATAGCGTTAACCTGGGTCGATTGATTTGACTCACGATGATCATGTAGACGCGGCTCGATTGAGACTCTAAAAATACATGTGTCAGCAGTAAACCCAACGGCATAGAGACTGCAAACGAACAACATTGCTGCAACGGCAGCCAATGCGACTATAGTTCGTTTATTTTCAAAAGGACGCTGGCTCAAAGTTCAATATCGAAGCTCTCACGTGAGTTTTGGCAGCTTCAGTGTCTGGCCAAGAATTTCTTACCGAAAAAATAATCGATTTCAAATTTTGCACGGTAAGTAGCTGGAAATTGTTTCTTAAAAATGAACATACTATGATGACGTCACTGGTGGCAGCAGGCACCCAAATGCCCGTGCAGTGGGACAAGTGTCAACGAATTTGAGTGAAACTTAGTTTTTCACTGTTGCCGAGCTTATAATCGAGTGAGCGGTTCCGTCCATGATAGTCATAAGTTAAATTGAAATACATGTTCGACAGCATGACGTCACCGCTGTTATCATATCTGCTTCCAAAACGCCCATATGGAAATTATCGGGAAGAAATCACATGTTAAAATTAGTCGACGTTCGATTTTCTCAGGTTCAGTTTTTGCTCGTTTTGCTCGCTAAAACACGTGCTTGTTCGAAAAACATACTTGGAGCCAGCGTCCTTTTGAAAAAAAACGAACTATAGTCACATTCCCTCCATCCAGTAGATCCGCTGGGACTTATTTCTACTAAACCTACCAGAATATAGTTTCACGGTTGATTATTTAAATAATAATTCAATCAAAATTTCTTTATTATTATCTCGTAATCATTTATAAGCAATTTTATAAATCAACTTTCAATTTGCTTGCCTTTTACTAGCAAAATAACTTTTCTAGTATTGGGTCAACATAGTGGTGTAGCAGTAGGAACCACATCTGGCAAAACCCCAATGCCTACATACAGCAGAAAAGCAGCCACCAGGTGTCGCCACAGTCGCCACTTGGTCGCCACACAGATGTCGCGCGCGTCGCCAATCGCCACACTACCGATTTCCATAAGGACGCATATGTACGGATATGTATAGGAAAGTCGCCCTTAAGGATTACGCTTACATCCTTTGCTTATGAGGTCGGTGGTTGGAAATTGGGAGGGGCTCAGCTATTTTCGACCACGGATATGCCTTTATCACATGATGAGGAACATGCTGATAAGCGTTTTATGCGTCATAACAGCACAAAAGTATTTTTAATCATTTTTCAAAAATAGCCGTTCTGCCGTATCTTTCAGTGCAAGGTGCCGTCGGTCATCCCCGACGTGACGTCACGCAGGGAATTTGCCAGATTTTCCTACTAGACTTCGACACCCCCTGATCCGCTGTAAGTTTCAGCAGTGCCGTCAGCAGCAAGTTCAGGTATCCGAGACTGCAACAGTAATAACAACGGTAACACCACGGTATGGAGACTTCAGACTGCAACAGTGCACATACCAGTAACGCCACGGTATGGAGACTGCAACAGTACACACAACAGTAACACCACGGTATAGAGACTGCAACGGTTCAGTTCAGTTCAGTTCAGTTCATTGTATTTTTTTCCATATGTAAACAAGAACAACGAACAAAACAATAGAGGATTGGCGCAAAAGCAAAAAGCTTAAATCAAAGGCGCCTCTCCAATTAAGTTAAACAAAGAACACATGACCAAACCAAAGTATCAGAAAGCGTCGACCCCGCCCGAAACCCGCCGAGCCAAAAAAGCAGACAGTACCCGGCCCCAGGCGACGGACGACTCCAATCGGGCCAGCTTGCGTCATAGTGTCATGTTTTGTGTTTTGTAATGTAGTGTAGTGTTATGTAAGCAGTGTGTTGCATTAATATCAATGGTACTTAAATGCACTAACTAAACAGTTATGTTGTATTGGTAAACCGATTTGTCTCTACAATAAATGTCTGAAGGTGATGGGTGATTTGTGTGCCTTGATGCTTGCTTAAGTCTTTTGCAAAGAGAAGGGTATCAAGTTTTAATTTTGCTGAGAAATTGTCAAAATTTGGAGTGATGATTCGAACTGCATTTATAAGTTTTACTCTTTGTGTATGGTAAAGTGGGCACCAGAGTATGAAGTGAGTTGTGTTCTCATCGTGATAACCGCAAGCACATACTGGGCTGGGTGTGTTGGGGTGTTGTATATTGAACAGGTGTGCCTTGAGAGTCGTCATGCCCACTCTCAATCGTGTGTGTAGTGTGTTACGCGTTTTGTTGCCGAAAGAAGAGAAAGTGGGTGGCTCTGGTGCCCCAAATCGCTGCCAGACTTGACGAGCAAAAGCGGAGCGGGATGAGGTGTTACGCAATGTGTCTGGGAGAGTATTCCAGAGTCTTATTGTCGAAGGAAAAAAGGCTCTATAGAAAGAAGTGAGATTGGTAGGGGGGAAAGTAAGAGATTGAGCATTGCGAAGTCTAAGTCCCGTGGCGTCTTGTCTGGTTTCTGTCAATATGTCTTTAATGTATGAAGGGAGAGGAGGATGATTGAAGTAAAGTCTGTGAAAGAATAGAAGCTTATGAATTAATCGTCTTGTCTCAAGTCGTTCCCATCCTAGTTCGGTAAGTAATGCGGTAGTTGGTGTTCGATAAAGCGTCCCTGTTACAAGTCTGGCACAGCGGTTCTGAAGCGTCTGGAGTCGGATGGCGTCAGTTGATGTCAAATGTCCGTCGTAAACAATATCACAATAGTCGAAATGAGGTGTTATATAGGTAGAGTAAATGTTGTTCAAGACTGGTCTTGGAAGAAGCTTAGCCACGGGATATATCGGTCCTAGGAGAATGTTAATTGTCCGAATGACGTTATTGATGTGTGCGCGAAAGTGAAGGTCCGTCGAGAGTGTCAGTCCGAGATGTTTATGACTTGTCACGGTCGGTATGTCCTGCCCGTCAAATGCGAGTGCTGGAGGACAGTTGTCTCGTCGGTTTGTAAATGTCTGTTGTAGTGTCTTTTTAGCGTTGAAGGTGATGGCCCAGTCAGTCCCATATCGTTTAATCTCGTCCAGGTCGTTCTGCAAGGAGCGTCTATGATCCTGACTGTCGTGGGGATGGGAAGAATAAAGTGAAGTGTCGTCAGCGTAAAAGAGAGCGTCATTTTTGGTCTTGTTTGATAGATCGTTGAGGTAAATTAAGGCCAGAAGAGGTCCAAGCACCGAGCCCTGGGGGCAACCGGATAGTATTTTTTGGGATGATGATAGACTGTTTCCAACACGAACAACCTGTTCGCGATCTGTAAGGTAAGAGTTAAGCCAGGCTAGCAGAGAACCGGAAATATTGCACTCGATTTTGCATTTTAAAAGGAGTCCATCATGCCAAATTTTATCAAAATATTTCGAGATGTCAAGATAGATAGCTGTAAAGTTTTGACTTTTGTTTAGAGCAGAGTATAGCTGGTGAGTTAGATACAAGAGCTGAATTTGTGTGCTATGGCCCGGACGATATCCACTTTGTTTTTCTGAAAGTAAGTTGTTTCCATTCAAATGAGAATATATCTTGGAAAAAACGATTTTTTCGAGAATTTTAGAGAGATTGGGAAGAAGACTAATAGGACGATAGTTTGTTGGATCTGAGCTAGATCCCTTTTGCTTGAAGATTGGAGTGACACAGGCTTTTTTCCAAAGTGAGGGGAACCTTCCTAGTTGAAGTGATTTGTTAAAGAGTTTGGACAGAGGTTCAGCAAGTAAAAGTGCACACATTTTTAATAATTTGTTAGGAATTTTGTCCGGGCCTGTTGCCTTGTTGATGTCTAAGGAATTTAGAATTTTGAGAACTTCGGGCTCGGTGACTTGGACATCCGTTAGCGGAGGAATAGGGGGAACAGGAATAGGGATTTCAGGCATTTGCAAGTTGTGTGTGTCTAGTCGAGTCTGGGATGCAAAGTGGTCATTTAAGATTGTCGCTTTGTCAAAGTCGTCTGAGATTGGTATGCCGTCTTGATTTATAAGCGGTGGCATGCTACGATGAGTCCTTTTTCCGATAATACTGTTTAAAATTTTGTAATATGATCGTGGGTCCTTTTTATGGTCAAGAAGTTTGTCAATTTGGTTTTGTATGTGTCTATTTTTAAGTCTTTGGTTTGTCTCTGTGGTCTTGTTTCGCTGTCGTCTCCATCGTTCCCAGTCATCGTCCGTGTTACGTCTTTTTGCTATGTTGAAAAGCCTATTCCGCTTGCGTATTTCTCGTTTAAGTTCAATGGTAAGCCATGGTTTGTCGTGAGATTTTATTGTAATTTTTTGACTTGGAATGGCTGCTTTGGCTGCAGTTAATAGAGCGTCAGTCAAGTTATATGCTGCGTCGTCCAAGTCACAGTCCAAAAGTCTGTCCCAGTCAGTGTCCATCAAAAGTCGTGTCAGTTTGTCTGCGTCCATATGTCTGTAGTCCCATAGTTTAATGGAATATGTTACGCTGGAGGGGCGACTTATGTTAAGACAGGCAAATATTGGTAAATGATCAATTTTTGAAAAAGGAGGAAGTGTACCACTGTCAAGGACCATTTCTGGGTTTGATACTATAAGAAGATCGCGTAAATTGGTAACACTGGTGTCTGCATAACGTGTGGGTTGATTAATGAGCTGCTTGAGGTTGAGTGAATAAAGTTCATCCTGTAGGGTAATTTCAAATGGTGTTACGGGGCTATGGTTAAATAAGTCTGAGTTGAGATATGTGTTTCCAGCATTAAAATCTCCCAAAATAACAATATTGTCTGGTGAGTGGACTTGAGCTAGGGTTATGGATTCGTTTAAGTTTTCTAAGAAATTAGTATGCTGTGGTGCGGTCATATTCGGAGGAGGGTATACTGTGCACACTATTACACTAAATTTACCTAATTTTATCAGACACCAAATCCATTCATAGTCGTGATGTTCGAGATGAAAGAGTCGTTTAACCGGAATATTACTGCGAACGTACATAGCCACCCCTCCCCCATTTCTATTCCTATGTTTAGTTAATGGGTCATGAAAGTTGTCAAGGGTGTAAAGAGAAGGGTGTACTGTGTCGTCAAGCTTTGTCTCAGAAAGTCCCAGTATGTCGATCTCGTGAAGAGAGGAAAAGTAGGATAGCTCGTCAAGTCGGCAGCGAGATGTGATGGAATCAGGGGGAGGCACTCGCATTGGCCGTATATGGGCCAGAATGTCTAACGATTTCCGCCATGTTGTGTATACCAAAGTCTTGAAAAGTTGATCACTGCAATCAAACTGCAAGCATGAAGCAGCAGCACTTTTGAGTAGTGTACCTCTCACTAAACTGCACCTCTGCTACCGTACATGCAATTTATATTTCTGGTATACACAACATGGCGGAAATCGATAGACAAAAACAAGTCACCAATGCTCCTTCCAGTATATATTACAGTTCAGTGGATGGAATTTATATTTACGTGTGATACGATGATGTGGTTGTTGTGGCTTCCGCTTGAAGATCTAGAATGTGTTGACGTGTCTGGTGTAGACGCCGCCGACCCAACTGAAGCAGCCCGGCACCCGGGACCTGGAGAAAGTGAAATGACGCTCAGCAGATGTCGGTGGCGCGGCGACGGGCGATAAACAGAACATTCACATAACAAAACAATCAAACAACAAGACCAAACAATGCATATAACAAAATAACTCAGATAGACGGTAAAATTAAACGATTTAAACTTACGGAAACTGACAAAAACAAAAACAAAACAAATGGCAAAGCAGAACGTAGCAGAAAGAATACACATGGATAAATACATCTGAACTCTAAAACTACTTGCATTCACTGCTGACACTTAAAAGAGTACCTTACGTCACACGAAGAGTTTAACAAACCCAAGCCGACGCCCCGACCCCCCCCCCCCCCCCATCCCCATCCCCCAGCCGCCACCCCGGAAGCCCGGTCGCAATCCCAGATCCAAACAGCCCCCCCCCGTCGCATCCAAACCCCAGCCCTCCCTCCCCTCGGAAGCCCCAAGCACAAGGCAATAGTACCCAAACACTTGATCACCTGTACCGCCCACTACACGCCGACTACCAAACCCGCGTCGACGGAGACGAGCGACGACCAGAGACGAGCGAGGACGTCAGTCGCCCGTCTGAGGACCGACGACCGTGGACGTCAGGCGGGCAGACAGCCGGCCGCCGGCACCGCCAACGGCGCAGGCAGCCGGCCACGACGCCGACAACGAGCAGGGACGGCAGCCAGGCAGCCGGCCGTCGGCACCGACGACCATGGCGCAGACAGACGACCGGGGACGCAGACGGACAGCCGCCGCCGTCGGCACCGAACACAGCGCCGGCAGAGACGAGCGGGAACAGCAGGCGGGCAGCCGGCCGCCGGCACCGACCACGGCGTCGACGGAGACGGAGACAGCGGGGCTCAGCAGGTGGGCAGCCGGCCGCCGGCACCGACCACGGCGTC
Organism: Amphibalanus amphitrite; assembly: GCF_019059575.1. Lineage (NCBI taxonomy): Eukaryota > Metazoa > Arthropoda > Thecostraca > Balanomorpha > Balanidae > Amphibalanus > Amphibalanus amphitrite. The sequence continues at coordinate 12,946 of NW_024883208.1, forward strand.
GACGGAGACGGAGACAGCGGGGCTCAGCAGGTGGAGACGTAGACAGCGGGGCTCAGCAGGCGGGCAGCCGGCCGTCGGCACCGACCACGGCGTCGACGGAGACGGAGACAGCGGGGCTCAGCAGGTGGAGACGTAGACAGCGGGAACGGCAGGCGGGCAGCCGGCCGTCGGCCCGACCACGGCGTCGACGGAGGCGTAGACAGCGGGGCTCAGCAGGCGGGCTGCCACCGTCGGCACCGAACACAGTGCCGGCAGAGACGAGCGGGAACGGCAGGCGGGCAGCCGGCCGTCGGCACCGAACACAGTGACGGCAGAGACGGTACAAACAACGGTAGCACCACGGTATGGAGACTGCAACAGTACACATAACAGTAGCACCATGGTACAGAGACTGCAATAGTGCATAGGTACAACAATAACACCGCGGTATTCAGACTGCAACAGTGCACATAATAGTAACACCGCGGTATGGAGACTGCAACAGTACGCATAACAGTAACATCGGGATATGGAGAATGCAATAGTACACACAACAGTAGCACCATGTAAGGGAGACTGCAACAGTGCACATAAAAGTAAAACACATGGGTAAGGAGACTGCAACAGTACACAGTACACACACAATAGTAGCATTAAAGTGTGGAGAGTTGGAGACTGCAACAATGCACATAACAGTAACAATAAGACTTGGAGACTGTGGTAATACACACAACGGTAAAATATCGGTGTGGAAACTGCAACGGTACACAAAACAGTATCACCACGGTATGGAGACTGCAATGGTACAAACCGGAATAACACTACGGCTTTGAGACTGCAACAGTGCACACAACAGTAGCCAAACACGGGGTGAAGACTGCAACAGCACACGAAACAATAGCACCACGAGGTGGATACTGCAATATCTTCAAACAGCAACACTACTGAATAGACTGCCATATTGCCATCATACCCACAGCACTACCATCACGGCGCCGTCTGGAGACTGCCAAATTACACACCACAGTATCATAACGAGTAACGTTAGGGGTAAAAGATTTACGTTAGGGATAACGTTAGGGGTAGTTAAAAGATAACGTTAGGGGTAAAGATAAAGAAGAAATTCACTATCGCGTTGAATTTCTGAAACCAGCCAACCTGTCCCAGTACATACACCGGCGCATGTAATACCAATTTTCAGGTTAACCTGCCGACATTGTATAAAAAAATGAAACAAGTGGCCAGGATTGGAAATCAATTTTTTATAGTATCTCCGTGAAACAAACCTATGAATTTGAAGAAGCGTATTGAATTGTTCTACCTTTCGTTTTGACTCTTTCAGATCTCTGAATTTTCTGTTTGTAGGGGAGAGTGGGGAAAGATGCCCAGGGTTTTGCTATGTCATATATTATTCGAAAATGACGATGGGAAAGCAAAAACTTGGAGTTTCAACGGAAGCCGACATCATTTTTCTCCAAAAATATCACACTTTCGTGCCTGAAATATTATAACCTTCTTTGCTATTAAGCATTTTCCTGAAGAAGTGAAAGGGGGCATCTTACCCCACAGGGTGGGAAAGACGCCCCCTGACGTTGGGAAAGATGCCCCCTGCACTATAAGTGACATAAATGGGCACGTGAATCGCCTGAACGAATCAGTAGTCCCTTCGAGCCTGCAGTAGACACCAAACGTCATCATAAGGGCCCTCAAAAGTAGTCGTAAGGGGCTTCAGAGGTCATCGTAAGGGCCATCATAGTCCAGCACGGCCAAACAAGCCTCTGTGGTGGCGTTCGGAGACCACTGTGGGGCTCTTATAGGTCTTCATGATGCTTGAGGGCCCTCAAGCCCATCGTGGGGACCTCCGATGCCAGCGCGGCCCGTGGGCCCAACGTGGGAGCCCTCAAAGGATGTCGTGAGGGGCCCTGGAGCCAATAATGGGGCCCACAGAGGCCGTCGTAAGGGCTCTCAGAGTCAGATGCCGCCCAAAAAGTCGCTGTGTGGGCCGAGAGACCGGCATGGGGAGCACCCGACCTATACCGGACTCTCAATAGTCCCAGATCGGCTTTTGTCTCTCATCACAACTATGTACCTAATAAATGATTTGACGGGCTGCTTGAAGGACAGCCTACGGATTTAGGGGGCGTCTTTCCCCATCAGGACAGGGGGCATCTTACCCCAAGGTACCGAAGTAACATTAAATCAGTACAATTTGTTAGCCATAAAACTACACCCTAAAACAAACTTTTTGGGACCAGTACACGCATGCTAATGTATCACGACTATAGTAAGGGACGCAAAAATTATTTACCTTCTTTGATATTTACAATGTTCTGACACCAAAATATTTTTTGAAAGCAGCAAATAAAAAACATGCAATCATCAGCCAGCCGTTGCTCAACTGAGCTTCGCAATTTTTTTGTGCAGTTAACAAGGCAGGCTTCCGCTTTACGCTAAGAACATTAATTTCCAGGTCCGATTCTTTGTTTCGCCGCTGTAGGGGGTGGGGCGTCTTTCCCACCCTGGGCATCTTACCCCACTCTCCCCTATAGGTTCAAACTCGATTAACCCGCGCCCGGCTGGGGGTCCTGGATTTCCACGCCCTGCTGGGGGGGGGGGGTGTTTGAACACCCCCCTTCTAACTCGGCTCCTGGGCCACGTAGCGACACGCGGAAGGCGGCGTTCGAAAGAGCGTCAAAAATAATGAGGAAATCACTTCGGTCAATTTTTTGGTCAGGTCAAAGGTCAGGTCACCAGAGGTCATTGAAGGCAAAATTTCGCCGATTTCAAGGTCGAATGTCGACAATTTCCAAGAAGCCAACGCATAACTCGGGAACCAATAGAGCTACAGCGCCGCAGAAAAGCGCATTCGATAGCCCTATTAACGCCCTTTCTGAGTAATTTTCTCAGATTTGACCTAACGTCAACGGTTTTGCCTGCAGGGGGCAAAAACTGCAAAAATAGCCGATTTTTTCGGAAACAGTTTTTCTGCAATAACTTTTGACTCAATTCTTGTACGAGCTTACCTTTACCGGCATCGTGTTCCTCTTGTCAAGACGCATCGAATGAACTATAACTTGACCTTGAAAGGTCAACTTGAAAATTTGACCTCAGGTCAAGGTCATGACCTGACCGGAAAGGGTCATGTTGCATATCAGTCGATCGGTATCGTCGAGCTGAACACATCTAAGGCGTTTTCATCGTTCTAGCATGCCTCTATCAAAAGTTATTTGCGAAAAACTGTTAGATACTATTCGTGACCTAAGATGACCTCAGGGCATAATCAGGGGTCACGGACACCATTTTCATGTTCAGTGTGTCTAAACCACTTGTAATTCAGTGTTTGGGAGTGTTTATAATGTCTTTCGTCCAAAAGAGGCGCATTTCAATTTTCTCACATTGACTTATAATGGTGAGGTCGCAAAATTGACCTGACCTTAGGTCATCGACATCAAAATTCTGAGATATACATTTTGTACATGCTATTGCTTTTAGCAATCGCTGAAAGTTTCAAAGCGATCGGTCACTCGGTGTAGCTATGACTGACATTGAAACTTTTTATGAGGTGAGGTCACTTCAAGTGACCTGGTGACCTGACCTTGAATGACCTTGGTCTGAAATTTTCACAACATGTGTAGAATTGATGTATGATAAGGTGTACCAAAAACGGCGGCGCTCCGCGCCGCCGTTTTTGAGATATTCGCGAAAAACCACAAGGGGGGGTGTTCAAACACCCCCCCCCCAGCAGGGCGCGGGTTAAGATAATATGGAGCCGCATTCACTTTTGTTTGGAACCGTCGTTGCGTTGTTCACTCGTCTTCACCTTGCTTCCTGATCCTCCCTGCCTCTCCTCTCTCGTTACATGGACACTGCTTTACAGCGCGCTGCAGCAACGTTTCCTTGAAACTTGGTTGGAGCCTTCTTTGCCTTACCCTTCCCTGCCTTTTCCCCTCCCTCAGTACCTCGGACCGCCTCTGCCCCTCCCTCTTTTTCTCCCCCTGCCCTGGAGCCGCCCCTGCCTGTCCTCCCGCGGTGCTTCCAACCGCCTGTCCTCCCTCCCGCAGAGCCTGGACGCGCTCCCAGCATGCCCTCCCCGCTCTCCTGCCCTGTTGCCGCCCCTTATCTCTCTCCCTCCCTCGGTGGCCTCTCCTGCCCTCTCTCTCTCTCTCTCTCTCTCTCTCTCTCTCTCTCTCTCTCTCTCTCTCTCTCTCTCTTCTCTCTCTCTCTCTCTTCTTGCACCTCACCCGCCGCCCCCCTAGGGGGACGGCGGCGCAGGCGGGTCGATCGGAGGGTCGACTCGCCCCCTTCCCTTCCTCCCGCGGTGCATGAAGCACCACGGCATGGAGCGAATTAGTGATGTCAATCCGGAAAAATCGTGCTACCGATACCAAACCAAATACCAATAACAGCCAATAACCACGGGAAAATACCAAAACCGAGCCGACTTGGGGATATGACGGGAATGCCATTTTTTGCCAAATTTACAGCCTCTAAGAGGAGTGAGGATTCATAATACCAACAAAAGACCAAATGCATTAGCCTCGAAATACCAAATACCAAGTTGGTATCGGGTTGGTATCGTTATACCAAAAAGTAGGCATCCCATTGACATCTCTAGAACGAACGCTGCCCTCTATCCCTCTCTCAGTGTTTTCCGCCCTTTCCTCCCATCACCACCACCACCATGGACAGTCTGGGTGCGGCACTGTCCTCCCTCTGTCCGTGCCTGGAGCTGCCTCTGCCTTACTCCCATTGCGGCCCTACCCTACCCTGTAAGCCCCTCCATCCAGCCCTGGAGGCTGGAGCCTCCCCTGCCCTCCCTCGCTCCTGCCCTGGCGCCGCTCCTGCCGTCCCCCCTCCCGCGGCGCCTGGACGCGCCCCTGCGACCGGTCACTGCCCCGGGCGCCGGGTCGTGCCTCCAGTCGGCTCCGCAGTGTCAGTGAGCCGGGCAGCGCGCGGTCCGCTACCAAAAAGAGACGAGTGAACGGAAGGAACCATGAACAGGGTAAGTGCATTTTCAGATGTTTTACTTAACGATGATAGTTGATATAGTGCTGTAAAAATGTGTTAAATTAAAGGGTTGCTTAACTGCTTACATTTTAGATCGAACGTTTGTGTTCAATGGCTAAAACTACCCTTCGTTAGGGACGGTTAAACAAAGGCTGTCTGAGATCATTATATCAGTTGATCAGTTGATTACCCTTTCTCGTTAAATTCTCTTAACCCGCGCACCGACGGGGGCCTGCGCCAACTTCGCACCGACGGGGGGGGGGGCGGATGACCGCCCCCCCCTGAGATCTCGAGAACGAAGCAAGATAGCGACAAGCGGTAAACGGCATCGGATACGCACGGCCAAGATCTACAATTTTTACAAAGGTCATTTTCAGGTCAGGTCAAAGATGACGTCACAGGGGTCGAAAAAGTCAAAATGGCGGCGCCAGATATGGAGAGAGTTTTTCTCGAATAACTTTCGAATTAGTCAAGATAGGAACAAACTAAGGGCATCATCGTGATCCTCTCGTCAATCCGCATCGAATGATATATATGTTGACCTCGAAAGGTCAAGGTCAAAGGTTGACCTCAGGTCACGTGACCTCGAGGTCATCATGTATATCATTCGATGCGTCTTGACGAGCTGAACACAATGAGACCATCCACGCGTCTGTATCTTGTTCCTGTACGGAGTTATTGGCCAAAAACCTTTGGTGACCTTTGATGACGTCACATGACCTCACAGCTGCCCAACAGCAAAACAGACCTCAAGGTAGTGAAGGTTGATCGTATATGAAGTCATGTATGGTATATGGGGCCATTCTGACCCGTTTTAGTGGTAAAAACAGGGAGTTGATTTTTCCCCCATTGACTTATAATGGGGAGGTCGCGAAATTGACCTGACTTAGGTCACCGATATCAAAATTCCGAGATATACAAATTGTAGCTACTAATAACCTAATAATAGCCTGCGACTTTCAAAGGCCTCCGACATCTACTGTAGCTCTGGCACGGTGACAAAATTGCAAAAAAGTGACTTGAGGTTGGGTCATTCAAAGTGACCTGGTGACCTGACCTTAACCCGGCAGGCGGTGGGCCTACCAGCCACCTTCCGCGCGGTGGGGGGGGGGCATTTTTTTGCCCCCCCCCCAAATCTCCGAAACTACTGAACGGATCCGGAAAATTCAAACGGCGTTCGATAGCCCTGTCAAATTTGTCGAGGGAAACCAAATTTCATTGACCTCGGGGTCACCGATGACGTCACAGGTCAGGTCAAAGACAAAATGTTTCACCGTTCACGGGGCTTCTAGGGAAAGCGCTATAACACCGAGTAAAACGCATTTTGTCGAAAATCAGCGATGAGGCGTCAGTTGTCTAGTACATATGTTGCTATTAGAGGTCACCGGTCATACCAGGTCAGGTCACAGGTCAGGTCACCAAAGGTCACCCTGGGTCACCACATCAGCCCAACTTTACTAAGGTTATGCGATGCATGTTTTATGGCCAGTTTTTCATTTCCAACTCAATGGTGTTGGTTATAAGACCATCAGGTACGGTTAAGGTCACTTTCTGGTGGAGGTCAGGTCAAGGTCAGGTCAAAAAAGGTCAAATTTCAAAGTTGATATTTTTGCATAAAATGGGTATCGAATCGATGCAGCTCGTCACGGGGAGTTTAATGGTGGTCTTTGTTTTGCGCTACGAGGTCTAGAATTGCTAAAAATAAAAAAAATTGAGTTTGAAAATTTGACGTCATCAATTTTGAACAGTTTTTTCGCTATAACTTGGCCAAAAAAAGAGGTATCGATCTCAAATTTGGTATGTAGATAGAAGGCGGTACGGACTATCACATATATTCCGGTTTTTTCGAAATTCAAAAAACTTTTTGGATTTTTCGGCTATTATATTCGAAAAATCTATTTTTTTATTTTTGGGGGTCAAAATCCAAAAAAAAATCGAAAAACCGAAATAGCAGTTTTGTAGCCCTTTTTAATTCCACACCTTTTATGTCTGAAACATTTTTATGTATCTCTAAAGCTGTAGGCCTGACAGCTCTTCCCGCGAAACCTTTTTTTGGGTCGAAAATGGCAAAAATGACGTCACTCTGACGTCATTAGCGGCCAACCTATCATAGCCATTGGAAAAAGTTTTGGTCACCATGTGCGCTAGCTGCTCCCGGGAGGGTACTGAAAGTTTGGTGACGATCGGCGCAGCGGTTCTCGAGATATATCGAAAAAACTAAAGGGGGGCAAAAAATTGCCCCCCCCCCACCGCCTGGAAGGTTAAAAGTTAGGAGGTTCAAACTTGCACACCATGTGTAAAATTGATGAGGTTATAGTCATACCAAATTTCGCGGCGCTACGCGCCGCGGTTTTCCCGCTATTCGCGAAAAACCTCAGGGGGGGGCGGATATCCGCCCCCCCCGTCGGTGCGCGGGTTAAAGACCTTTTGTTTGGCACCGCCTTTGTTTCAGTTCCCGTTTATGTTTACGCCACGGACTTCAGTCTGGGAGGTTTGGCTGGTTTGGTCAATCGTTGTCATTTTTAGCAAATTGCCCCCCCCCCCCCTAAGATCTCGAGAATCATGCAACATAACGACAAGCGGCAAACGGTGTTGGATAGCCCCAACAGGGAATTACCTTGTGACCCAATTTCATTGAGGTCAGACCGATGACGTCAGAGGTCAGGTCAAATGTCGAATTTTCACCGTTTACAGGCATTTCAAGAAATGCGTTGTAAGATCGAGTAAAATGCATTTCATTGAAAATTATCGATGGGGTTATGTTCGTCAAACACATATTTTGCTATTTGAGGTCACTGATACCAGGTCAGGTCACAGAGGTCAGGTCACTGAGGGTCACAATATGAAAATATCATGTGATGCATGCTTTATGGTCCATTTTATATGCCAAATACGATTATCAGGGTCAGACAGCCTTCGGGGTCAGTTCAGATTATGTTATGGGGAAGGTCAGGTCAAGGTCAGGCCAAGGTCAAGTGAAATTAGGTCAAATTTCAAAGTTTCTATTTTTGCATAGGGGAGAGTGGGGTGGGTTGTATCAGTTTTTACTCCGAGACCCATAACCTCGTAACTATCCGTGATAAACTCATTATTTCCATACTATCTCCTTCCTTGATTCATCTGCTTTTTTGTGCAAAGTAACTTTTCCGCTACCTCTACTAGTTTTTCTTCTACGGTCTGCCGAATAGAACAATGTTTTTGATACAACTTGCCCCATGGCTTGGGTGAGTTGTATCACATGGTGGGGTAATTTGTATCACTATTTCACGTTTCAGGGAGTGTGCTTGCTACTGGTTTTGAACATAACAACAACATTAAATGGGGTTAATACAATGTATATGCTCAAAGGCTTTACTTTTATTAGACCAAACTTCAGTCAATCCGAACGAAACATCGAAACGAACGAAACATCAACAGACTAAACGCAAAAGTGGCCCGTTAAGAGCAAAGCAGCCAACACATTGTGCCGAAATGGAACGAGTATTGACTAGCTACCTACAAACGCGAGCCAGGGCTTAGCTTTCGCGATCAAAAGCAACATACCCATACATGCATACATACATACATGTTACAACACACCCCATCCGGCTCTGATACAACATGTACCTCGCCGCCATCTTGGAAAAAACATCCTCGTGCTCAAAAACGGCGGACAGCTGGAGAAATCCATTTTCACTCACGCAGCCTTAGAACCTACCCTCACCACCGCTACGGAGATCTTTCAAATTCGTGCACATCTAAATGCCCAAAACACACATTTTCCTGCAACTTATTTTTTTAGAATGACATTAAAAAAACATAAAATCGGCTCTCACCTCGAGACGCGTCCACCCAGCCACACGACAGAACAGGGAAAGATGGCGCCCGGAAAACCTCGTCGGCTGGTCGTATCACGAGCGCTATCTATTGGATAAGTTTGGCACAATTCGCCCTGATACAACTTGGACATGATACAACTCACCCCGCTCTCCCCTAAATGGGTATCGATTCGATGCAACTCGTCACGGGGAGTTCAATGGTGGTCTTTGTTTTGCGTTACGTGGTCTAGAATCGCTAAAAATTGAGTTAAAAAATTTGACGCTATCAATTTTAAACAGTTTTTTCGCTAGAACTTGGCCAAAAAAAGAGGAAACGATCTAAAACTTGCTATGTATATAGAATAGTGCAGAGACAGTCACATATATTCCGTTTTTTCGAAATTCGAAATTTTTTAATTTTTTTTTTAGTTTTTCTAAAAAAATGATTTTTTTGGGGTCAAAAACCCAAAATTTTGAAAATCCGAGATAATAGTTTTGTAGCGCCGCTTTTTGTCTACATGACCATATAAAGAACTTTGAAATTGCTTTGTAACTCTAGATTTGGTGAGCGTTTAAAGATTGCATGTTTTTGGTCATTTTTGCTCGAACATTACCTCAGTTTGACCTCAATAACTCCTGACCTAAGGTGACCTAAGACTTGAAATTTTGTGTGAAGGTGTCAAATTGATGCCCGGGAAGGTACTGAAAATTTGGCGGCGCTCCGCGCCGCCGTTTTCTTGCTATTCAGGAAAAATCACAGGGGGCCAAATTGCCCCCCGCGGGGCGAGGGTTAAGAGACTCAGACTCCGCATGACCTTTGACCTGTGAGCTACTTTTCGAGACCATGTTTAGCCGGAATCGCGTTTCGGCATATGTCGGCTCGTATAAGCCGCGTTTTTGCAGTCTTTTCATGGTTTCAAGCGTTCAAACATGTGATGATGTTGCTCCCATGCATTAGGGGCATGTTAAGGTCACCTAAAGGTCAGGTCAGGTCATTGACCTTTGATGACCTCGGTTCACTTTTTGGAGTTTTTTATGTTTCTATGCTAGTTTTTGGAGCTGAATTCGAATTTAGCAACCATTTGAACATTTATGAAATAGTTTTGGTGCCTTCGTAACATGTTGCGAAGCTGTCAGAGGCGGTTGACACCTACTATGAATACCCGGCAGGACCCCTACTTGTTGACCTGACCTGACCTGACCCGACTTAGCCTAAATGCATTAATGCAACATCGCTGATCAAAACTAACATGATAAAAATTGGGTGTCATCGGCTTCCTCTCGTGACGGGCGACACGCTCGTTTTTTTCCGCGAAGCTCTAGCTCGATCAGGGCGACGCGGCTAGGGGGGGGGTCGTCAGACCCCCTCCCCCCTCCCCCTATACGTTCGCGGCTGGCAAAAAACCAATACGGTCGAGGGTTTCAAAAACCCTCGCACCTTCAAAAAAAGCTAATGAATTGACATCAAAGTGATGCCGTGGTTCATAGAGAGCAAAAGTGAATGAATAGGTAGGGAAGAGTGGGGTAAAGCGGACCTCTGGGGCAAAGCGAACCACCCCATTGAAGCCCCCATAAATGGCCACTTTCGAAAACAAAGATAGCCATTAACAATGCTTTATGTTGGCACATTTCTTGTCACAATGGCTCGGCTCTAGGAATAAACGGTTTCAACCCAGGGCCAGAAATGTGATATTTTCAATTCCCTTCTAATTTTAGCATGGAATGTATACCAAAATTAAGTTTAGATACGAACCTAAGTCAACATCCGCACTACCGTCACATAAGCACAATAGTACATATTTCGGTGGACCATTAATTAAAACACTCGCCCCTTTATCGAAAAAAAAAACTCAGAAAAATGCGATAGGCTAAAATTGAATTCGTTGTAGCTAGCAGATGAATTAAGGACGTTAAAAATGTTCTTGGAAGCATCAAGTAGGTAAGTGGCTCTTGAGTAAGAAAGAAAAATTGCGGTGGTCCACTTTGCCCTACTAGTTTTTCGAACTCAAAATATGTAGTGATAATGTTCCACGAAGAATTAAACCACTTTCCAAAGTAGCTAGACAAAACTCGCCTACATGGAAGTTAGGGCCTGCAGGATTAACCCGCGCCCCACTGGGGTCTGTGTATAACGCGCCGTACTGGGGGGGGGGGGGCTATTCATAGCCCCCCCTCCCTCCTAACTCCGAAACTACTAGCCGATCCTCAAATTCAAACAGCATCTGATATCCCCGGAAAAAAACTGTTGAACGAAACCTAATTTTATTGACTTCGAGGTCACCGATGACGTCACAGGTCAGGTCAAAGTAAAAATTCTCGATGTTTGGCTTGCTCACATTTTGGGCACTGGCTGCCGGCTTACAAGTCGGATCAGGCTGATTTTTGGTCTCACACTCATGAACAGATGATTTAGATAACCTGTGGGTACCAAACTTGTACTTCGATTTTTAGGTCAAGGTCAGGTCATCACAGGTCACGGAAATCTTATACCATAAGTCGGTCACGTGACACATGTTTTATGGTTCATTTAGGCCATAGATTTCGAATTTGATGTCGTTTATGTAATTCCAGGTCATTTTGAGTTGAATTTAGCTTAGGCCAGGCCACTTTCACTTTTCGGTTAAAAAGGTCAAATTTTAAAGTTGAAATTTTTCAACATAAAACATGTATCGGAGGCAGTTTGAGCTCAGGAACACGATTGTGCTATTTATATTGATGTACGATGTCCAATTCGTACTGAAAAATTGATTTGAAAATGTATTGTTGTGAACTGTTTGCTATAATGCGTATAACTTGGCCATTTTTAAGATATCTGGTTAAAACTTGCTAGATTTTCGAAAAGGTAAAAAGTTTTTGAAAAAGGATAAATATACAAATTTTTTATTTTAATATATACAATTTTCTACATTTTAAAAATCCGAGATAATAGTTTGATAGCGCAGTCCATAATGAGTCCTCTCATGCAAAGAAATTGGATCTAGCTTTAAAACTCAGCTCTTGGGAGCGATTCCCCTGGTTCAATGTTTTGCGTCGAAATCGGCCGAACATGACGTCACTGTGACGTCATTTTCGGCCGACCTATGATAGATACGAAGTTCAAATTTTGACACAAGGTATCAAATGGATGCAGCCGAAGGTACTGAAAGTTTGGCGGCGATACTTCAAGCAGTTTAGACGTTATTGCAGAAAAACGGGAGGGGGGGGGGGCTATAAATAGCCCCTCCAGTGGTGCGCGGAGGGGTATTTTTGTGTATTTTTTTGGGGGGACGTCGCTGTTCTAGGACGTCATTTGGAAGCAATAATTTGGCATCCTAAAAGTGCGACAGATGTTGCGCGTTAAGTAGCATGCACCGCCAAAGCAACAATTGTCTTTTACCAAGGTTTTAGTATAAGATTTAAAAATTGCTAGATCTGATGGGAGAGTTTGGGGCATTCCTGCTGTCTATGGGGCATTCAAATGCATTAGCCTCTTAGAATCCGGAAATGGAAAACAGCAGACTTTGAAATTAAATATCTCCGAATCAAAGTATATCTCGATGTTGTGAGTGCCCAAACTGGTAATTGCAAGCCAGGGACCCCGATTAGGCTATCTAAACTCAAAACTTATAGTAAGGCGGGATGGTCACTTATAATGTCTAGGCATGCCGATCACTACAATTCTCTTTTTTTTTTACTTACTTGATACGATTGGTCAGCGTTTGGTAACGACGCAAGAAAACCAACACTAACCGTCGTCGTCTAATCCGACAGGACGACGAAGAAGACAAGACAAACAAGAAGAAGAGCCAGAGCCGTAGCCGCACCAGGGAGTCCTCTGGCTCCTCGGACCCCGACTTCGAGACGTCGGCGGCGGTGGGCGGCCGGCGCGGCGGCTACGCGACCCGCCGGACGCGCCAGGTCGAGTCGGATCCGCCTCCGCACGACCTCAGCCGGATCCTGCCGCGGGATCCGCCCGACTGCCTCCGGCGCGGCACCAAGCGGAAGTCGCAGAGCTCACCGCGGCTTCTGTGCTTCGACCCTGCCCCAGAGGACACTGGAGGAGGCCCGGTCCCGGTGGCCGCAGGAGGGGCGTCCACGTCCGCAGGAGGAGCGTCCACCTCTGCAGGAGGAGCGTCCAACTCTGCAGGAGGAGCGTCCACCTCTGCAGGAGGAGCGTCGACATCAAGCGGAGGCCCGTCCACCGCCGCAGGGGGCCCGTCGACTTCCGCTGCATCTGGAGGTCGAGACAGCGCGACTCCGAACGTGGCCGCCGGTGGGAGCCGCGAGGGACTGGACCTGCCGGTGCTGGGTTCTCGTGTCAGCACGCCCACAGCCGGTCCGTCCCTAGGCCAGCTGTACAAGATCCGGCTGGCGGTGGCGGCGGCCAGTCGCAGCGCGGGTGCCTCCCGACCCGCCGGCGGCTCCGTGGACGTCTCATCAGTGTCTTCGGTGGTCAGTACCCCGGAGGGTAGCGCGTCCGCTCCTTGGGCGGACACCGAGACGGACTCTCAGCCGCCGCGGCTCGGCAGTCCGGAGGCCAGCACTCCGGCCGCCTCCTCGGCTAGCGCCTCGCCCACCTTCGGGCCACCTCTGCTGTGTCCAGTCGTCGAGCGGCTGCCTGAGGCTCTGGCAGCAGCCGCGAGGCCAGAGGCCAGCAGACCGCAGCCGCCGAGGCCGGCGTCGCAAAGGCGGAAGCGGCCGCCCGCGCGTCGTTCCCGGTCAACTTCTACAACGAGGAGACCTCCCAGCAGCCCGCTGACCGCCGGCCCGCGCTCGGCCTTCGCCAGCGTCTCTGCTGAACCTGCGGAGGCCTCCCGAGCTTCCAGCGTCTCCGGAGTTTCCAACGTCTTCGGAGCTTCCAGTGTTTCCGAAGCTTCCACCCAGGCTGTTGCGGAGACCCATGCCACTGGACTGGGCCTGCTGTGTCAGGCGGCGGAGGCGGCCGAGGCGATGGCAGCAGCTGCACAAACGTTCACGGCTGCTGCGGAGGTGTCGGCGTCTGCTGCGAATGCGGCACGTTCGGAGCCACAGAGTCGAGCAGGAGGGCGGATGGCGTCAGCGACGTCATCGCTCGGAACGGCAGCCGTAACATCTTCTTCCGGAATTGCTACCGCAATTGCAACGCCTCCATCCGGTCCCGTTACCGCGCCTTCTGCCGGTCTTGCGGAGGAGACATCTGCCGGGCCCACGACGGAGACATCTGCCGGCCTTGCGAGGACTTCCTCCGCTGGTCTCGCGTCGACTTCTTCTGCGAGTCGGGCGACGACGTCCTCCGGCGTCCCAGGGACACCAGAACGGATCGCTGCAGGAGGCGACGGGCGGTCTCCTGGCCCGTCACCGCGCCAGGGAACTCCGCTCAAACTCTACCGTGTGGGCGCGAAGACGGCGGACGGTTCATGTTGCTGGACCACCGTCTCCCCACACAAGGACAGCGCCAGGGCCAGCGGGTAGGTTACCAATATGACTGGCTAAGCTTACGGCGGAGTCGCTGAAATATCTGGGGTAGCGTTGTTAACTTTGAATATTTTTTTTCTCAGGTTACTGTAGATCAATTTCTGTTCTAAAGTTGCGGTAAATGCTGAATCACTATCACATAGCTAGAAAAATCGGTAATGTAGGTACTCGCGATCGCACTCTATGCATTTCTTACAATCGTATGTATTTTTTCTGCCGCAGGACCGCCGCTTCAGCCGGACCATCTGGCGTAAGATTCAACTTAGAAAAGAGCGAGAGCGGAGCTGCAAGACGTTCAGCGTCTGCGGAAGGCCCTTCTTCCACCGGTCGACCGCGGGGGCCAGAGAGAACTCCCGAGAAACCAGCAGAACGCCGTCGGCCGTCGAGAAGCCCCCGTCAGAATTCTAGAAGTCCTCGTCGGAAGCCTAAAAGTCCCCGTCAGAGTCCTCGAAGTTACCGTCAGGATTCGAGAAGCCCCCGTCGGGACTCGAGAATGACTGGACGCGAAAGTGCGAGACGGTCTCCTCGGAAGTCGAGGAGCTCGAAGAGCCCTCACCAGTCTCGGGATGATGTAAGTGAAGAAACCATGGCTCAAGCGGAGGACTCAGTTCAGGGAGCGGCGGCACTTCAGCAGGAGGCGGGAAGTTCCCATGCTGTGCTCAGAAACCTGATGGAGCAGCCGAGGAGCTACGGCCACAGGAGCGTGGAACTGCCACGGCCGGCAGAGCCTCTGCCACAGGAGACTCTTCAGAATGTTCCAGCATATCAGCAGGCAGCTGGCCGTCCTCATGAGACTGCTGATGATCTTCCGGGCGTTGCAGAACGTCTTGACGCCGAGATTCATCAGCAACCAAGGGCAGAGTGTCATGGCCAGGGCCTCTCCGGACCACACGGAGCTGAACTACCTCATAGCACGGAACTAGTGCATCATGGCACCGGGCAACTTCATCATGACTCGGAGCGACTTCATTATGACTCGGGGCGACTTCATTATGGCACAGAACGGCCTCATCATGTCCCTGAGCAGCTTCACCAGGACACCCAACAACTTCATCACGACATGGAAGCAGCTCATCCTGGCGCAGATGAACGTCGACACGGACTTTCGCATTCTCACCATGACACCGAAAGATCTTATCGCGCAACGGAGATACCTCATGACGCTGCAGCAACTCATTACCAGACGGGATCGCTTCCTCTCGACACCAGGGAAGTTCACCACGACTCAGAGACACTCCGTCCGGGAATCGCGAGACCTGGACGTGGTGAGGAGGCTTTGCGCCTGGAGG
The DNA here is from genome assembly GCF_019059575.1 of Amphibalanus amphitrite. Taxonomy (NCBI): domain Eukaryota; kingdom Metazoa; phylum Arthropoda; class Thecostraca; order Balanomorpha; family Balanidae; genus Amphibalanus; species Amphibalanus amphitrite. The sequence continues at coordinate 28,451 of NW_024883208.1, forward strand.
TACAGGAACTTCACGTCGGAACCGAATACCATTATCAGAACTTCGAAAAACAGCAGAATGTAGAGTGCGGTCATGATCAAGAGTGGCAACAGACAGCAGCTGAAGCAGTTCATCAGGGAGACGCGGATCCTCGTGAACTGGATAGCTTGCTACAGGAGACAATAAACTTTCATGAAGGACAGGAATCCATTGGGATGGCAGGACATCATCAATCGATCGCGGGCTCATCTCATTCAGACGTGAAACCAATTGATATCGGATATGAGAACGATCGCTTGGAAGCTGCCAGTTTCGCTAGGAGTCGCGATATTCCCCAACATCACGCTCAGCATGCTGCGGCCCAGGTGCCTCAACGGCAACACGTGCCTGGTAGTGCGCATCAAGACGAAGAAGGTCCCTACCCCTCGCCCTGGGGTAGCTATCAAACTCCTGAGTATCATGCCCAAGGTCCTGATGCTCTTCAAGACCGTTGTGAGCACCCAAACCAAGAGCAAGAGACCCACCAGCAAGTAAAGAGCCCTCACAGAGACACTGAGGGGGCCCACCGGAACACAGATGATCTCAGCATGAAGTCTGTGTCTCCGCCGCCCGCCGTCGAGGCCCCCCTGGTTCACGAAGACGGCGCCATGCAGGGCGCGGAGGACCTGAGTAAGAAGTCTGCAGGTGAAGAGGAAGACGTTCTCGAGGAGGCCCGAACAGGACTTCACTATCGGAAGAAGCGTGCCTCAAACCTCAGCGCCGATTCATCGATGAACGCATCGACCGAGCATCCAATGCAGGTGAGCAACTTAGCGAGTTTTGGCAAGCACTGCCGCCAGTAGTTTTGGCCGTTTCTTAAGAAAAGAAAAAATACTTAGAACAGTGCGTCACATTCAAGCCTTTTTTAATGCATGTACGTAATATCAGCCAATGTAATTTTATGCAGCAAAGATCAATATCGTCTTCTCTCAACCCTGCCGTTGAATGTCTGACTTGATACAAGTTTTTAGCTCAGACATTGCCTTGCTAACAACAATGTTTTTTATGCTCCCGTCTCCATGTTCGGCACATTCCGTTTAATTGTTCGTCACTTGTGTGTTTTCAGGAGGTTCGTCCAGCTATGGTGAGAACGACCGGGACGAAGACCATCCATGTGGTCCGCGTGTCTACAGAGGAACAAGATCCTTCCCCGCCACCCCTTGGTCCTCGTCAGATTCCTCAGTTAATCTCATCTCACACTCATTCTTCCGTCTCTCCAATGCAGACCAAGCAGCCAGCTGCACTCCATCCCCAGACCCAATCTGCGTCCTCTGTTGGTGAACTCTCCCAGTCCTGTGTCAGGCAGCCAGTCATACAGCATTCGCATAAAAATACCAACTCACCGGCTTTTGAGCCAGGTCAGCGATGGGGCAATGAGGCAATCTATCCTGAAGTGGAGCTTCGTGGTTCTTTAGAGGAGCCCAAATCATCCGAACAATGTACCACTTCTTGCACGAGAGGTCTTACTTCGCCCCTGTCTTCCGATTCACATCTTCATGCTCCGGAAGACCCTGCTCAAGGCAGCAGTCCCTGTAGTGATCCTGTAGCAATCCCTGAAACCATTACCGTGGAGCCTGCCCAGACCTACGAGCGATTGGCATCTTTTCGCGCGGAGCAGCTGACAGTTTCTCGAGTATCCGCGGAGGCATGTGTCGAGGATGATAAGCCACCTGTAAAGGAGATAACCTTATCTGCCGAGCAAAAAGTGACTCAAGCTGAAGACACAAAAACCATCCTCCTAAAGGGTAGCTCTACCACCCAAGAGCACAAGGTCGACACGCCATTGGGTAACAGAGAGAATGCTCCGCCATTGATCAAGGAAACGTCTTTACCCTGCGAGAATGCCAACTCACCCGTCCGTGCCAGAGAGCCTGTTTGGCAGGTGGTCAAGGAGGCTGAAAAGCATAGTATCCAGAAAAATGTCAAACATGAGGCGTCCCGTGACAAGGAAGCTGCCACCATGTCTGGAAACCAAGTTTCCTCAGCGGGCACTGAAGTATCACGTGGAGCCGTTGCCAAGAGAAAGGTACAGTCACTTGCGCAGAGAATGATAGAAAGCACCGAAGAGACTCAGAGGGTCCGCTCTCAAGTTGTGCACCCCTATAACAACGAACGAGCTGAGGCTCGACCAAGGCCACCGGCTGACCAGCAGGTCGCTGCTCCGCAGCAGCCCAACACTTCTTTCCCGGCAGTGCTGCTGCCTCCAGACCCAATGGTGATGGCGTCACAAAGTCCTTCGGTGCACGCAGCCCAGCTGTCGGATCTGTATCTCCAATGGTATATGGCACAGCAAGCGATGTACTTGTCTGAACGTTCAGAATTACAGGCGTCCCAGTATCTTCAGCGAAACGGTCAGCCAAGTGTGCAAGCGCCTCCGGCCCTTCGCCCGCCGTTTCCTCAGCATCCAGTTTTGCCCAGCTTCCCACCACCAGCGACTCAGCAGCCCATGCTACCCACGGCCAGGGAAGCGAGTTCACAAACACCTTGGTACCAGAACTTGACCTTGTTCCAGAATCCCAGTCCGCAGTTATTCCAGCATTCAGCCTCGCCAGTACCGCAGAATCTAGGTCCTCCAGCTTATCAGCCTCTTGGACAGCCCGCAGCTCAGTATCTGAACATGTCTCTTCCGCAGTATCAAGGGTGGCCACCACAGCTTGCCCAACCAGCAGTCTTTTACCCCAACATGGCGCCCAACGTGGGTATGCTGTTGCCTCAAAATCAGGGCGTACCTTATCCAGGCGCGATTCTGCCGGTGTCGCAGCACCTTGCGGTGCCCATGCATGTGCCGATGGCGAGGCACCCTGCAGTCCCGGACGCACCCTCTACGCGCTCGTGGTTCTCCTACCCTGCTCTTGACCTGCCCCAGCCGGCCGTTCAAAAGTGCGCGCAGGGCCAATCACAGCAGGTTGGGACTGGCGCAAGGAGAAAAGACCAGTCAGCTCTGAACTCCTCACAACAGCTATGTTCGGGTTCCACGAAAAGATCTCAGCGGTCACAAGTTAGCCCAGCACCGTCGCTCGCGTCTGCTTCCAGCGTCACATCCTCCAGCACATCGCAGGGCTCACCACTCACGATCTTTCAGGAACTTCCAAAGGGCTGCAGGAGCAAGAAGTCTTGCGCTCCTAAGGAGGCTAAGCGGAGACGACTGCCAAAGAAAGACAAAGAAGAAACGACATATGGTAAGCCTCTGCCAGCCCTGCGGTCTGTTGACGGAAACTCAAGGTCTCCTCTTTCAGGAAGCTCGGAAAAGGCACTTCATACCTTAGAGGCGACCGGAACGAGGATGACCGATCAGTTCTCAAACGATGCGGGACCTCCAGAGACTCGTGCTTCTGCCACCAGTCAGAGCATCCTGCGGCCACGACTTTCTTATCAGCCTTTCCGTCCTGTTAACGCATCCGTTCAGGCGCCTTCCTTAGACCTACCCGTGTTACGGACGTCCGCACCTCGCCAGCACTCTCCAAAGGCATCAGTCCATCGAACCTCTCGCGCTCGAAAGTCTGTGTCGGCAGACGGCTCCATCGCATCATCACACTCGCAAACCGTCGAAATGCTGGGCATGGCAAGGGCTGGAGGAGACCCTAGCTTGGGAGAATTGACGGAAATGTCGCGATTTATCCAACAAGAACAACATGGTGAACCTCTCGCCGGACAACTACCGCAGAACATTTTCCAAAACCCGACCGGACCATTTGTGGGGACCCCGTCAGCTCCTCCGGTCAGCCAAACTCCGCAGTTTTGGATTCCTCCGCCTGCCCAGTGGCCAGCTCTGAACCCGGCCGAGCAATCTACCCAGCACCAACCAGCTAAATGGCCCTGGGGCTATTAGGAACTCAACATACACACTTCCCTGGTGTGACCTCAACACCTGCCGATCTATCTGCTTATTCCATCCGTAGAGCCGCCAAATTGCCTTTCGGCGACCAGCCCCTAAGCTGCCTCCATCGTCACATGCGAATGCTCTGTTTTACCAACTCAAACTGGACACTTGCCTTGCCACAGGCTCAGTCCTGAGATAGCCGTCCCCTCATCCATGCCAGTCCCTGACTCAACCCAGGATGCGCTCTGCGAACGTCTGTACTGAAACCGGTAAGATGAATGCAGGCATCCTGTCCTTCGTCCTGCCGATCCTTTCGTTCCTTCTCCCGGGCCGAACTTTTACCATCCTGATTCGCTCCTTGGCTGCATCACCCGTTGAACAGTTCTGGTAATCTCCCGAACTCCCTCCGTTCCCGTCTTGGCTTCCAATCTTCGCTGTGCGTTTATCAATAAGAACTTATCAAATGCTCAGTGTCCATCGTTACCATAACAATGATGTTGTTCTGATGAAATCGCTAGTGTCGATGATGCACCATTCTTGTACTTTTTCTTTGTCTCGTAAAGGTGAGGCAATTAATGATATAAAACAGCTTAGCATTATCATTATACAGACTGCTGGAAATGTACGTGGCATAAGTTGTCATGTTTTGACATAGCTTTTAAAGTTTGATGATCGATCGTTCATTTTTATAGTTCTGAAATGCCAGCGTTCCATTTCTGTGCTCCGTTCACATGTGACATCTGACCTCCTCAGGGCGCTGGTGGGAGTTCGGACAACGGCCGAGCGAGAGGAAACCGGAATGGCAGCAGCCCCACCTGCTCCCACTGCGGCATGACCTTCCACAGCGCCGGAGAGAGGATCGCCCACAAACGCTCCGCCGCCTGCCTGCGGGTGGGTAGGTCACTTCTTACTTCTTCTCTTCGCGCCCGGTGCGTCGTGACATTATGGGGCTTCCGTCTTCGGGGTATTTTGCGAATGGGCGTGTATCGTTTTAAAATTAATGGTATCACCGTGGCGTAGATTCTGCGTTGATGTTTGCTTGCATGGCCGACTGCATAATGCATGGTTAGTTATTGAAACGATTCATTCATTTTTTGTTGAGATTCAGAGGTGTTGCACATATAACGTTTCCAAAACTTATTTCTGCTTACGGAAATCCATTTTGCTCTCTTAGTTACGGAGTTTTCATTTAAGCGTAGTGAATATGCCTAACAGGACCTTACCTGACATGGAGTTTCCAAACGGACCTTTTCTCTGCAACACATTTACATACCTGCTCCATACGTCCTCACCTACGCCCTCACTGCTGCTTCAGGTCAGTGAGCGTCTTCGGGCCGTGTTGGCCGACGTCGCCGTCCGCTACTCCGACCAACTCCGGGAGGACTGCGCAGAGTCCGGCCACCCGGAGAGTCGCAGCGACTCCGACTCGGAGCTGGAGCTGCAGTTGACGCGGCTGGCGCTGCGACTGCAGCGTCAACTCGTCTCTGATCCGAACGATGACGCGGCGGGGAGAAAACGGTCCCACGACGAGGCCGAAGAAGGCGACTCCAGCGAGTTTGCTGGGGAGCAAGTGGCGGAGAGCGGCAGCGACAAAAGGCGAAGGCGGTCCTCTGGAGGCCTCGCCACTGTGCAAGAACGCGAGGCGACCGTGGGAGAGGATCGGGGTCTAGGTGTAGGTTGTTGGGAAGATTATGGGGAGATTTTAACACATTTGACGACGGGAGACCGGACAACAATGTTGAGCACGAAAAACACGGACGCATGTGAAGGCGTCTACCATCGAATACCATCGACGACTCGGATGGTGTCTGGCGTTGGCAGCAGAAGAATCGCCCGTGTCGATGGTTCTCAGATCCAGGAAGTCTTTCAACCCCGAAGTAGGCAAGCTTCGACCCCGCATGGCCTGGTCGATCTTGCTGGCAATGTCCCGACGGACGAAGGTATCGGTGTCGAGTGGAGACATCAGAACCACCGTCCCCCGGTCTCGGCTGCTATTACGGGGCTTCAGAGACTGCGGACAGCTGCGCCACAGGACTCCCGACCTAAGCGGATGTCAGAAAGCCTTATCCGTTCTACTCGCAGCTCTCGTGGCTCCAACACTGGGCTCTTCGAGAACGGTGGCCACTCTGATCCCGGATCCCCGGGACATGATGACAGGCTGGGGGCAGAAGGAGAATACCAGAGTTCTGGGGACCGTAAAGAACAGCAGCTGGACGAATGCCATAGTCGTTTTGCAAGAGGTCAAGAGAAAATGTGCTCTACTTCAATGAAGGGCTGGTCAAACATACCAAAGCCCGATAATTTAACTAACAGCAATGCCTCCTCCGCCATATCTCACCTACCGGTGACGCCTGCAAGTGACCAGCGACCTCCCCCGGCGTCCCCTCACTACAGTCTGATTTCCTCGGACTCCTTTCCTGATGAAGATGGGGAGCTTTCCCGGTCTATGTCGCAATGTTCACCGCGGTCGCTGTCTTGTTCTGCATCGATGCTGCCGATGTCCTATGTTGGGGATGAGGCAAGAGGTCGTTGTAAAGATGCCAAGACAGACGCCCAAAGTGCTGCTGAGGGAGATCTGGCGGAAGACATTGACGACGCAACGACAGTGACGTACTGTGGTGGCTGCAGCGGCGAGCGGGAAACATCACGAGCTGTAGACGTTAAGGACGAAGTGTTAACGGCGTATCGAGGAGGATTTCAAGCAGGCGTTGCGGGATTTGACGTTGACGAAGAGACGGCGACGACTGTTTTCGACAAAGACCGTGAAATTACATGGGGCGAGGCAGACGTCAGCGATGGAGATCACATCGTCGCCACAACATCCACGGAGTCGAGCTCGGATAGCGCTGATTCGCCCTTCGTCGTGTCGACCCCCTCTCCACACCAATGGCCCGATGATGAATCTGAGGAGGCTCTGACGCCAAACTCTGGCAGATCTTCTAGAGCACAGCGACCTCGTTTGGGCACTGTCTCCTCCGACGCATCGTCTGATGAAGTCGCTCTAGTCGGGCCACCTCCCGTCTACTTCGGGATGCTAACGCCGTCGTCGCTAGAGACAAGTGAGACGCCGACGCCTTCAGCATTCACTACAGATACCACTGAAAGTTCTGTGGACTCTTTAGTGGAAGACTCTGATCTGGAGTGCTCTGATCGGGATCAGGATATATGCGAAGGAGAAACAACTACGGAAAGTTCCTCAGAGCAAAGTGATGAGATCGTCGAGCCACCTTCCTTATCTGATCATCTCCCGAGTTTCCAACAAATGTATCCTTGCTTTAATCCGAACTTTTTGCAACTCCACCCAGTGCCAGTTCCTTTCCCGCCGTTTTTCCCTTATCCCTCGTTCACTTTAGGCCACCCAGCGGCAATGCCAGTCTGGAGACGGCCCTTCACATACCACCCTCAGCACCAGCGTCAGCCCAACTACACAGCAACGGATGAGGATGCCGAGGTGGCAGCCCTTTTTGCCTCCGGCTCCCGTCATACAGCAGATGATGCTGCCTCCTTGGACACTGTTCGACTGTCTGATTCCTACGCCAACCAGAGCACCCGTCGTAGATGCTCCGGAAAGTCCAACGACTCTGTGCTCAGTATAGAAATCCTGGAGTGTCGGGACTTCGAGGGAGGGCCAGGCCCAGGCAAACCGTACACGACATCACTGTCTGGCCAGCCCAGGCGGACCGACATTGAGGAGGGTGTAGGGTTTGTGACTGAAGAAGCTCTCCGGGACTCCCCTCGTGAGCATGCAACGGAGGCGTCTCCGCGCGATGAAGGAGTGGCTGTGAGGCATTCCCAGGAACTCGGAGAAGAGGTGACTCAGACGTCAACCGTAGCGGCTCGGAACTTCTCCAGCGACTCTGGCGTGGAGATCGTCGCGGTCTTCGAGCGCCGTTCACCGCGGGCCAGTGTTTCCCGAGTCTCTCCTCAGGCGACGGTGCTACATCGACCTGAAGAGGTGACGCGGGGTGGCAGAACTGGCGCACTGCAGGCGGGGATGACTCGTGATCCCGGGGTGGTACCGTGTCAGGCGCTGCCGTCAGCGGATCCCGGTCACATACAGGAATTGACCTCCCGGGATGACGTGTCGCTGCACCAGCGACGACGCTCTGTGATCACCTCCACGTCAGACTGGTCTAGGCGGTAAGGTCGTCAAGTCGGCGTTTAGCACAGAGCGGAGCTGAAAAAGACTAGCTCAGCGCTGTCGTTTCTGACATCACCTCCAGCAACCGGCGTCCCTGACGCGACCGGTGGGAGGCCTCTGACAGACTGCTGGTAGACTGCTGGAGGACCCCGCCGGTGGACTGACGGATACTGCTGGAGGACCCCGCCGGTGGACTGGCGGGTACTGCTGGGCTGGAGGACTCTACTGCTGATGCCAGACTGTTCAGGTATGTAAAAGTGATTTGGATTTTCGGCATATTGTGCTTCTGTAATGAGTCACATGTAAATACCTCCTTTTGCACTGATCCTCTTTGCTATGCAACGTGCTTGTTTACCAGAACTGTTCATTGCATTCGCCCACCGTTCTTCTGACATATATCTCCCCTCGCATTCTACTGTACATTACTTTATATCATCTCCCCTGGTTCGACCTCCCAGAAGCAGTGTCTTTAGAAGGGCCTCAGCCTTTCCGCGAGTGACAACTGGCCCTGTCATTGTGTGGTTTTCAGGCATACCGTGCATCTGACAGACTCTCAAGCACTCGTCTGGCGCGGCCTGGGACCCGAGCCGAACCGGGCGCCGTTGCCGGGTGGTCGCCATCGGTCGGCTCTCGCCGCTGACTGAGGTCACTGAAGGAGACGAGTCCCAACTAGTCGCCCTCCGCCGCCATCGGATCTCCACTCCCGGGAGACGGGCCGCGCGGTGTTATCCTCTGCTGGTGCCGCCCCTCGCCGATTCCTGCGCGAAATGCTATCTTTGCTGGGACCACTGCAATCACTGATGTGTAAGAAGCGATTATTTTACTATTTTTATGCTGTGTCGCTTATTTTTTACTTTGATCACCGTGTACGTCTGCATCGGACCTGGATGAACCATGCCATTGTTTGTAATACATTACATGCGTCACATCTTCACTAGTGTTCTCGATCGGACGGAGAGCATCATGGCTGGTCCGGGTGGTTGTAAATTGTCATCCAGAACAAGACTCCGAAGAAGTAACGAGCAGTAAAAGTCCTGCTAATACCATGCATGCAGCTTCACACTCTAGGACAGGGGCCCGGGAACGATTTTCAAGTTGGGGGGGGGCGAGCCTAAAATACCTGACATGATGCATATGAAGCAGTGGCGTAGCTAGGGGTCTAAGGGGACACGTACCCCCCCCCCCCATTGGGTTCAAAGGGACCCTCGGGTCCGAGAGGCCCTGCGGCGCCATTTGACCGCTGAGGGTTAACGATGGCCATATTTCGACTCGGAAGGGCCCGATGGGGCTCGTTAGAGCACCTCATGGGCCCTAAATAACCACCCTAAGATCTCCATAAGGGCCCACGCCGGCTTCTGAGGGCCTCTTGTAGATTTTAAGGGCCCCTCAGTGGTCTCCAAAGGCCCGTTACTGGCCTCTGAGAGTTCTTACCGGCCTATGAGGAGCCAGTTCTAGGGGAATTTCCCGCTTGTGATGGTCACACACTTATTTTTCTGAGGGCCCCATAACGGCAACTGTGGGAGCGCCTATGAGGGCCCACTCCGGTGTCGCTGAGCGTTTCACACCCCAAACTCTGAGTGTCTACACTCTACACCAGTGCCTATTAAAGCCCTATATCGGCGGCTCTGAGGACCCAACAGTCAACACCTGCGCATCCACCACCACCCACTGGTGACTTTTGAGGGCCGGTGACTCTGAGCCCTGACGGCCCCACCGGCGTCTGACAGTACCATGCCGGTCTCTAAGGACCCCACAAGACTTCTTCTGCCGACCTAAGGGCCCCTTGCCGGTCACTGAGAACCCCCTACCGACTTGTATAGTCTCTCTTGAAAGTATCGCGACTCTGAGGGAAGGCGCCACCTGTCTCAGCCGCGGTTGAGCGGAAAGGTTTGAGAGCCGCTGTTAGCACTGACCGACCGAAGCCTGACACGCGGAGGCAGCCAGCGCGGCGGGCCGAGGGGAGTGGTTACGGACTGCGGAGGGATAGGGGGAGGTGGGTGCTGTCCGCATCGTCCGCTAACTGGTGATGGCAGCTAAGCATGTGGTCAACGGAAGCCACCCTATACTCGCAGAGGATTTGTCGAGATTTGTTTCATTGCAAAGTTAGCAATTTGACTCGTCATCAGCACGACTGTCACAGGTTTTTGGTAAAATCCGGAAACCCGTGCCCAAATACCCAAAAAATCATCAGTTGCACCCGATAACAGAATGCATCCGTGCTCGCACATGCACTCGTATCGTAAGCGGATTCAAAAACAAGAATTATCTCTCTAACCATTTCGCCAATTCGCTGTCTAGCCATTTAGTCCTATATTTGAAGTTCTCTCTTTTTAATGAGCCGGTTAGTGAACGACGACAAAAAAAAAACATAATGCTGTTCAGCCATGTTCTTTTTTAAAAACTTATTTGATGCCAGGCTTCCCCTCCCCGCATGACCTGTTAACGTCATTCAGAAGGCCTCATGACAGTAAGGGTTATGGCGGAACTTCGCTTCGTTGTGATTTTACGCGTCACGCACACTAAGTGATTGGCGCCCAGTAAGGCACACCAATGAGCGCCCGGCTGGTGAGCCCAAGAGGCACCGGTATCCGCCTGGGGCGATGGACGGGGTCAAGGGAGAGCAATACGAGTATGACCTTTGGCCGGCCTCCGCCTGTGGCCTGCGTCATATAGCAGTTTTCCTTCTACCGCCGCGCTGGCGTGAAATCGTGTTACATACAGCGTACTTTTTATGATACAGGCCATGACCTCCCTACTGGGGTCCTCAAACTGAATGGAATAGTTCGCTGAGCCACCGCAGCCCAGGACGCGATACTTTCAAGAGAGACTATACCTAGAGGGTTCGCGCCAGCAGCTCTAAAGAACCCACACCCCTCTGTAACGGCTCCGCACCAGCGTCTATGAGGGCCCACAGCAACGCCTGTAAGGACCCTCACTGGCGCGTCTGAGAGAATCACACTAGCACCTCTGAGCGCCCACACCGGCACCTGCATGACGGCCCACACTAGTGTCTCTAAAGGCCCCTTACCGGCGGCTCTGAGGGCCCTACGCCGGTGATTCTGAGGGTGCTACCGATAACCGAAGGCAATACACAAGCCCTTAGTGTCGCTGAGCTTTAATCCCATACCGGCCCTCCGAGGGCGCCACGTCGGTGCATTCATTGTCCCACACCCCTCCCTCACACCCGGAGCGGGTAAACTGTGTTATTTATACCTATGGCAACGATTTTACCACCGTTGAACGCTATGTATGTATTTCTCAAAGTTGACTCAAAATGGTCCAGTATACATTATACAGCATACTGGACAGTAGTATACACTATACATGTAAAATATGGCCTGCCAAACTTAGGTGGCCAAGGCCAGGCCCAAACCAAAGCGGGATGACAATAGCAGATATTGTCAAATCGATACTGTACTGTATCAGCAGAAACCATTCAGATGGGTAAGAAAATGCCGTGTGTTGATGTTTAAAGGAAACAATAAGGAAATAAGTCCGGAAAAGGGAGGAAAGATCCTTTCACGCTGCCTCAATGTTGAGGGGGCACCGCCCCCTCGTCTCTCAAGTTGGGGGGGGGGGGCAAGCGCCCCCGCTGCCCCCCCTGTTCCCGGGTCTATGCTCTAGGATGTCGTGGGGAGGGGTTGGGAGAACACTTCCTCTCGCGGGGTTCAATCAGTCCTAAATTGCCTTTCACTCGGTCTGGCACCCGGGGCCCGACAAGCCCACAAAAGTTGAGTGCATGGTCCGGGGTCCCCTTATGGGCCTTCACAACGCCTACTCCGCTCATCTCATGGTCCCTCCACTATCCAGTGTCTATCTCATGATCCCGTCAGCTCTGCAACGTCTCTAACATGATCCTGTCAGTCTTGCAATGTTCTTTGGACCAGCTCTGAACTCATCGAAGGCTCTTAGGGTCGGGAAGGAAGGAAGGAAGGAGAAGGAACGAGCCCATCTCCCATGCACGGGTGGCGGTCCCTGTTCGGCTTGACTAGTTGGGGCCTCTTTCCCTGCATCTCTAAAAATGACGCATTTCGTTCGTATGACTCAGTGTCGTGCTCGCCTCGACTTTCTCTTCAGCTTCCTTCCTGTCTCCAAACCCAGCCACAAACCCATCCCATCCCAACTCAGTCCTCTCTCAGTCCTCTCCCCAGCAGTAAGAGCGTTTGCGATTCTCGGGTGTTTGTATTGTATGTACAGGGAGGGACAGGGGCGGCTGCCGCCATTGTACACAGTTTGTACCGCCCTCGGACCTCGCGCGCGGCCGCTCACCCTCTCACACGGCCGCTCACCCTCTCACGCGCACACCGCCGCTCGCACACAATGGAATAAAATATGTACACACGCACACAGACAGACACACACCCCGCCTCCCAGCACTGCGCCCGCGCACACGTACGCGCGCACAGATAAAACAGCCCACTCGAAATGCGCACGCCGCTCGCCGCGGCGCCGGCGCCAAACGAACAGAGACAGGGTAAAATAGATCAAAAAGAGGCCCGCACGGGCCCGGCGCGACCGTCGTACGTACGTGAGATCTAAAAATTCGACACACACACACACACAGCGGGCGCGCACACTGGCTCTCGGACACACACACACACACGCACGGGGCGCCGGCGGCTCTGAAAGACAGCCGCGCGCCGCGCCGGGTTCGGCGACAGGAAGTGTGCGCGGCGTGCACGTTTGTACTGGGCGCCGACGGCGGCGCCCCGGGCGTCCGAGGGCGCGCGCGGGGCGCCCCGGGCGCGGCCGGATAGTCGCAGGGTCGGCAGACGGCGGCGCGCCCCCACCCGCCGCGCAGAGCACGCGCGCACACACGGACAGACAGACAGACAGACAGCCAGCGAGCAGACGGACACTGCGGACCGCCGGCCGGCCGGACGGACGGGCCGCGCGCACACCTCCCACACTAGACTCCACTCGCTCTGGACACGCACTCCCTCTCCCACTCCCGGCCGCCGGGGCGCGGACTCTCTCTTTCTCGCTGCCCCGGCGGCCGCCGCTGGCACGCGCTGGCTGGCACACGATCGGTGACGGTCGGTCGGCCGGCCGGTAAAAAACTGTGGCGTGGCGCCGCCGCCGGCGGACGGCGGTACTTGTGTTTGCGGCGGCGGCCGACAGGTGGCTACCGGTGCGCGATGAGCCCGTTGGCCGTGTCGCTCCGGACCGGCGACATCTCCAGCTCCACCAGCAGCGAAAAGTGGTCTGTACGAGCGAGGAGGGGAGGTCAGACTCGGCGGTCAGACAGGTCACAGGGACCGGCAAATCGGAGGCCCCTTTGTGGGGGACCGCAAAAACACTTGTGGCACCTGACACCCCAAAACATGGAACAACGTACGAACTGGAGCACGCAATGAAACGAGCACACATGAACTGTTTCAACAAGATAAATCCCATTCTTAACTTCTTAACTTAACTTCTTTCTTATCTGTTTCTCTTTCTTCTTTTGCTTCAGACTAAGCAGCCTAAATTATACTTTCCTCACAACTATCAACAAAGCAGCAATATTCATTCACTGCAAAAGAGAACATCCTCCACTCCACACTCCCAGCTGTCGCCCAAACCGGACCCTTCGACCGAGGGGGCGGTACCCGTCCCTGCTACCTCACCTGAGGGTACGTGCGGGTGCGGGCAGCCCTGCACCTTGTTGTCCCGCAGCCAGTCGGGGTCCAGGGGACCCAGGATGCCCAGCGGCGTCATCGTGTCGCGGCTGTAGAAGATGTAGTCGATGATGCCCTTGAAGTCGTACCTGCCGAGGACGGCAGACGGAAATGTTAGCGATGACGTTAGGACGTCAGCTATGAGCACGCAACACAGCACGGGCGGCATCCAGTTTTGACAATGCCGTGTTGCACCCGTGTGGTGGATTATACACTCACCGGTAGTTGGTGTACGGCATTATGTCGGTGCTCTGTAGTGCATTCTCCACTAACGTGTAGTTGGTGTAGGGCATTATGTGACCGCCGTGTAGTGTATTCTCCACTCACGTGTAGTTTATGTAGGGCATTATGTAGCTGCCGTGTAATGCATTCTCCACTCACGTGTAGTTGGTGTAGGGCATTATGTCGGTACTATGTAGTGCATTCTCCACTCACGTGTAGTTGGTGTAGGGCATGATGTCTGGCGAGTAGCTGCTGGCCAGCCGGAACGGGTGCGTGAACTCGCCGCTGCGCTCGTTGGACACGGAGAGTTTCTTGAGGCAGGTCCTGTAGCCGAGCTCCTTGAAATCCGGGTGGTTGGCCGGTACGCGACCGTTTACCAGAAACTCCACCACGCCTGCACGACGCAGGAGGGTTAGAGTCAGTGGCAGGGCCCATGGAGCAGACGGGTAGATTCACTGGCTAGGGCGAGGGGTATTGAACAACATCACTGGCTAAATTGGCAGCACCTCAGACGAATCGACTATTTGCGCCACCGACTTCCGCTGCCATCTCTCCAGAGTGGCTAGACCAAAGTGGTTGATAAATGACTACACTCGAGCTCGCTAGTCACTCCACACCGAGACGTGACACACTCCAGCGAATTTAGTGCCCAGTTACGTCCCACCCAGTGACTCCCCAGTGACTCCCCAGTGACCCAGTGACTCCCTCAGTGACTGACCCGAGTCGGGCAGCGAGTTGAGGTCCCCACAGAGCAGCAGCTGGATGTTGCTGACCAAGTGACTCCCCAGTGACTCCCTCAGTGACTAACCCGAGTCGGGCAGCGAGTTGAGGTCCCACAGAGCAGCAGCTGGATGTTACTGACCAAGTGACTCCCCAGTGACTCCCCAGCAACTGACCCGAGTCAGGCAGCGAGTTGAGGTCCCCACAGAGCAGCAGCTGGATGTTACTGACCCAGTGACTCCCCAGTGACTCCCCAGCAACTGACCCGAGTCAGGCAGCGAGTTGAGGTCCCCACACAGCAGCAGCTGGATGTTGCTGACCCAATGACTCCCCAGTGACTCCCCAGTGACTGACCCGAGTCGGGCAGCGAGTTGAGGTCCCCACAGAGCAGCAGCTGGATGTTACTGACCCAGTGACTCTCCAGTGACTCCCCAGTGACTCCCCCAGTGACTGACCCGAGTCGGGCAGCGAGTTGAGGTCCCCACAGAGCAGCAGCTGGATGTTACTGGCCGCCGCCCGGTGGCCGCCGGGCCGAAAACTGGCCACCTCGCGGTCCATGATCTGACGGATCTGCGCAGAAAATACACACATTATGTCACCAGACTGGCGAAAAATACTAACAAAAGTCAACAGCTTAGCTAGAAATACACAATGATAAGTAATGTGTGACAAATGAATGTCAGCATCCCTTAGTGACTATTCCGGTGTGTCATGAACAACCAATTTATAAGCGGTAAACTAGCAAACAGCTAAACCCAAAGCAATGCAAGGCCGAGAATAAACGCGTGCAAATATTTTTGAAATAAATTCGAGCGTGACCGTGAAATTACACCACACATCGTCCACCACCATGATCCCTACCGATTCGCATCACCCACCAGGGACCATCCACCGCGCCCCTATATCTCACCTCGTGCATCAGCATCATGGTCTGTATGAGTTTGACGTCGCAGAACTCGGGGTCCCAGTGGATGTGGGCCGTGCAGACCAGCAGCCGCTGGTTCTGCTGGGCCGGGTCCGAGGGCGCGCCGCTCTCCCAGGCGGCGTCCCGCGTCTCCAGCATCGCCGCCAGGCCGATGTTGTCCTGGGGAGGGGGAGGGAAGTTAGACAGGGGAGTCTCCAGCAGCGCCGCCAGGCCGATGTTGTCCTGAGGGTGGGGGAGGGAAGGGTCAATAATTGGGGTAGCTGCCAGCGCGCATGACTGATTTGAGGACATTGTTGGATTCGTAGTGTTCAATACACGACTGCCGAGTGAAAGAACGTGTAGCTTTTTACTCGGACATTGGGCACTTTTGACACGACCCTAGTTTTGTCCTCGGATCCCCACAGCACTCGGACCTCAGACCTCGGACCAAGGCCAGCGGCTGGTGGGCGGCAGGAGGTCAGTGTCACTGGACAAAACAGAGCCGCCACTGGATAAAACAGAGCCCGCTCCATATCTCCTGACAATGGTGACTGGCCGGGGGCGGACGGGCCGGTCCCCTGACCCCGCCACCGGCCGACTGGTGCTACAGAGCCGGTTTTTACACACAGCTCCATATGGGCGGACGGTGGGGACCCACTGCAGGGGTCAGGGTTGCGTAAAACTCGGAAAGCAGCAGAACGGTCAGCTGAAGGAACGATAGGATGATCAGACTACTTGTGGGGATAAGGGCAAACACAAAACTAGGCGTTTAACAAGCTGGCTGTTATTCAGAAAGAGCTTCTTTCCCATTGGATGTCCTGATCAGACGCTAGCAACCTAAAAACCACCCCGCTGTTACACATACCGAAACCCACGCCTGATCCACCGCTTCACATACACCTTCTCTGAAGCTCCTTTCATCACCACCCAACACCCCTCTCCACCACCACTAGGACAGCAGCGGCCGAGCCATCCTCACCTCCCCCTCCCACACTCCTCCCCTACTGGTCGTACGGCAGGATCAGCCGGGGCGTCCTCACCTTGGTCATGACGCGGTTGAGCATGTCGTCGGACCCCTCTGCGTTGGCCATGGCCATCTGGTTGAACTCGATCAGGTATTCCTTCACCAGACTGAACCTGCGCAAACACCCGGCCCGGACGGTCAGGGTCGGGGGCCAAAGAACGGCAGAGCGGGCGGAACGACCGGGTTATGGGGAGGGGAGGGAGGGCACAACCCGGCGCAAAACACCGCGCTGGGGTGGACTGGTGTGGAACGAGGGGCGGGCTCGCCGACCCAGTGCGCGCCGCGACAAAACGCCGCCGACCTAAATTTGTACGCCTCACACACACTCGAATGTTGAATTAATTTCTCAAGTAGAAACAGTTATTTCGAAGTGGAGTTTGATTGTTTTTTTTTTTTTGTTTTTGCTTTAGAAATCTAAAAGCATACGGCGTAAACTTACACGAAAAGTGTCCCAAATAAGGTCGATAGACTTATTTCCACAGAAGACCGCAGCCTAGAATATGGCATTTATCCAAGGTTCACCCAGTTTTGTTCACTACCCCCCACAGAGCCCGAGCGCAGCGGCGGCGTCTCTTACTTTTCTGTTCTCCAGAAGATGGCGCAGCCGTCGACGTACTTCTTTTCGCTCTCGGCCATGGTTTTGGCGCGCGACTTGGGCGAGAAGATGCCGTCGTACTTGTCGCGCTGCAGGGTGGGCAGGAAAAAGTTGTAGAACTGATCTGTCTGCACCTCCTGTGGAGTAATCAGAGAGAACCAAGGTTAGCGCGCTGCGGTACAGAAACAGCCCGTGAGGACACAGAGAACGCCCCGGCAGCATACAAACAGAGCTGGAACGTCTAGCCGCACTGCTTAGAAAACGCATGGGAGAACTTGGGCTAACGACATCCTTGAATAGAAGCTGCTGTGCTTTACCGAAATAAGAAAATAAGTACAACAGTAACTGACAATTGATCAAGCAAGAAAAACGCGTTCAATAAGGCTCAAGCATCGGCATCACTCAGTGCCCTCGTGCCGACATACAATCCATAAGTCAGTGCCACTCTGACGTCACCCATATCGGCGGTGACGTCACCGTGTCGCGATAACGAACCTGCAGCGTGATAATGTCGGCCGAGTAGTTTCTGATCTCCTGCATGATGTTCTTTTTCCGGTACTCCCACTCCAGCGCCCAGTTGGGACAGTATCTGAGGGGGACAGACGGAGGGGGGGGGGGGGGTAGTGAGTCCCAGCGCCCAGTTGGGACAGTATCTGAGGGACAGATGAGGGGGGGGGGGGGTAAGAGGGAGCTAGACACAGCCTAGCTGCAAGCGCAGATACGGACCAGACACAACTAGACGTCGAACAGGGTCATAAGCCAGACTCGGACGCAGACACGGCAGCCAGACACAACCAAAACAGAACACAGTGCCAAACAAAACCGGAGCCACAACACAGCCCCACAGTGCAGGGATCTGTACACAGATGACGCACGGTAAAATGGAGCAGGCGTATCCTCATCGAACCAGACACAACACACACGCTGTCAGACAGCTCCCTGCCGACTCTCCGACTCAGACAGCCACAATAAAGCCCCCGAACTACCAACAATGGTTCGCAGACTACCAAACCTCGGACCACAGCGAGTAGCGACAGTCGGCAATTATTCCCACTAACCCTACACCATCCCACCCAACTGAACGCATCACAAACAGGCTGATAATAGCAAGAGCCAACAAACCAGCTCATGAACAGCCAACGGGTAACCAAGACCAGACAAAGAACCTTTCACGGTGCCCTGACGGCGTCCAATGGTCATTGTGCCGGTACTTACCCGTATGTGCACTGACCCGTACATTATCCGTACCCTAACCCGTACATTACCCCGTACTCACCCGTACATCTGCCGCGTGGCGTACTTCTCACACAGAACGTTGTAGCACATGACAGTGAAGATGCATGTGCTATGTGTGCTAGAGGGACGACCCAGCGGCAGCCACGGACGCTGCGGGGGCTGTGACACGTTCACTGCAGAAACAGAGAGATAGAGAGTCAGAAACAGACACAGAGGGGTCACCAACAGACACAGATAGAGAACCAGACACAGACACAGAGGGACAACCGAGCAGCAGCCACGGACGCTGCGGGGGCTGGGACACGTTCACCGAGGGACAGAACAGACGAGAGTCAAAAGTGGCCACAGACGGACAACGGCGGGGGAATCATGGCGGTCACAGAAGTACTACGAGAAACGATTCAGATAGGTCGCATTCGTATATTAATTTAAATCAGCCAGATGGAGAAAGAAACATACAGATACAGTTTTCTTCATACAACGACAAATCAGCTAACGAAGAAGTAACGAAATGGAAGCAATCTAATTACAGTTCCTAGTTCTAGTTCATCATTGACCACTAAGAACCAGAGCTCTGTTCGGTCGCTGTTTTTATATCAGCGTGCTGTCGGTTTTCCCCATATAAGGAAGTTATTGCTGGCGCTTCTTGGCCTCTCATTGCTCTAACGAATAGACCACTTGAACTCGACCAATGAGGAGCCAAGAAGTAGCAGCATGGTCGCAGCCTGATGGCGGCGGGCGAACAGAGCTCTGAACGGATCCGCGGCCGACCGCAATGATCACATCTACAGCCCCACCGCCCGCGATGTGAGCACCGAACGGTGACCATCAGAGGCCGTCACACGCCCCCACTGCCAGCTGTCTCCGTACCTGTCACACCAACTCAAATAAATAACCCGCACCGCACAGCTTTGGAAAGCGCCGCCTCCGTCTCCACAATGGAACCAAATCACAACGGCATTAGTGCGACAGTCGGCGCCCGCCGAGGCGCACTCTCCTCCTGAGAACGGCGGGCGATGGGACAATAAATGACGCCGGGCGCTGCCGAGCGTTGCTGGGCGAAATCGGCGCCGTATGAGAGAGACAGGCGCACAGTGGCACAAAGCAGCAGCCGCCGAGACTTCACACGGTAGTGTGTGTATAAAGCCGCGGAGGACGGCACACACGGGGCTGGGACAGCCGGACGGACAGCGTCTCGGGTTGGGGCGAGCCGCGCCAGAGTCCTCTTCATCGAGGGAAAGCGAACAGTGGTGGGCTGGTCCATCATGTCTGAGTGAGACATTCAGCTAGCCATCTCGTTTGGATTAGATGGTATGACATAATGGACCAATAACATAAGTGAAATACACAAAAACAGGAGTAAATGCATTTTCATGTCATTATATTTATGAAAACAAACTGGGACGGCAGCACTTCAAAGTATGAAGGAGGCATTATGGACTGCTGGTCACCAGCCCATATTTTTATCTGTGGGTTACCCTGCCGTTCATATATGAAACACGCCGTTAATTTATGAAACACGCCGTCACTTTTTTTCTTCTCCCCTCACCAATCTTCCCACAGAGTTATTGCCTGGTAGACCTATCCCGTCCCCTCCCAACCTATTCAACTCCCTTCCCCACACCCCTCCCCGGCGCCGGCGGTTTCTCCGCCCTCCCGGGGGCGCCATCAGCTGAGCGTGACGTCACGGCCGCCGTCAGCTGACTGGGTAAACAAAGGAGCGCCCATCTGGGTCAGGAGACCGTCACGGTGCGTGCTCGCCGGCGGCGGCGGCACCTGAGAGCCGCGGCGGCGGGACGCGGTATAAAAACGGCACCGCGCACCGCGGAAACAAAGGCCAAACAAATAGCCCCGGCTGACCCTGGTCCAAAATGTACCGAGCGTTGTGCAACCACCTGTCAAATAAAAACAAATGGGCGCATGGAATACAACGGCGCCATGTGTGACATAGTGGGCTATGTGAAATGATGTCGGCAAAATAAATGTTTTGTAGGTACTGTACGCATAGAACGAGGCGCAACTATGGTAACACAGCATAGAAAGAGGGACTACGGCTGGTTGTCATTTCATTCCACCCGCCCCGCAATGGTAGAACCGGAAAAGAAAGCGGTTGCCCACCCAGCCAGCCGACAAAGGCACATTACATTTCGCTCTCTCTCCACACAAAGATGCATAAGCCTAGTAAAATGTACCGGCTGAACAATGAAAAACGCAAAAATCCTGCAAGTTTCACTGTTCAACGCGGGTCTTTGTTCAAAGCCGTCCCCGTGTAACCGCCGCTCACCAGACTGCCAATTCAAATCAGCAACGATTTCCGACATCGGCTCCGCAAAAGAGCCGCCGCTCGCAAATCCTGCACATCAGTTCTGACAGCGCTCCAAGGTTAGCTGTGACCCGTTATGGCGCGTACGGCGTGCGTTTGCGTGTGTGCGTGCGGCTGGTGCTCGCCCCGCCCAGCGGCCGATGGGGGTTCTGGTCGACACGACAGCGGACAAACCAGCATGTCAGACACGACAGCGGACAAACCAGCCTGTCAGCGGGTGCAGCAGCTACAGCACCAGCAGACAGACAGACAGACAGAGACATTGACAGAACAGCGGCGACAGGAGAGTAATAAACACCAAGTGCTGAGACGCCGGTATGATCAGCTGCACCGACATCCGTAATGACAGCTACCAAACTCACTCTTCCCCGTGTATAATGATAGGTATCAAGACCTGTCCAAAAAGTATGCACTTCGCAGTCCTCTCCTCTTGTGTATAACAGATATTGCCCCTTGTTCCTTACCCCACACCACTAAACCGTTACCCAGCGCTCTCCTGGTATCTGCAGCCCGCACGCATTACCCGTTACCCGATCCTCCCGTCGCCTCGTACCCACCCCAGTGCCCCGTTACTCAGCCCTCGGTCTGTCTCTGGGCCGTTCCGGGTGACCTCCAATCCCTCCCCTCCCCTCCCTCCCTCTCACACACGTGCCGTCCACCGTTACCCGCCCGCCGTCCCGCCCCCTCGCCGCCACTGTAAGAGGTGTTCGAACACAGGCGCGGCCCGGGTCGGTCGGTCTGCTAACGGTCCGCGGCGCACGGCCGGTCTGCAGCGCTGCAGCCGAGATCGGCACCGTAACAGGCCGTCGATAAACGGCGAACTCGGACGCGCACGGAAAGTGACGCAGCTCTTTGCTATAGGCACAGTTCGGACATTTGAGAAATAGTAAATAGAAATAGTTAAGGAGAAATAGTAAAGGCCGCAGAGGCCCTTACTATTTCCGAGGCCGAGGTCCGAAACGATGCATGGCTGAGAGATGTGGTGTAAATGGGAACAAAAATTTAACGGCAGCGTATAGTGCGCGTTTCTCACCATTGACGAAAGTAGCTCTTGGGCTTTACTTTCCAAACATGCAATCACCATTGGCCTCGAAATTCCCTCCACTTACCAAACCATATCACGCGTTCGGGGCAGCATCGTACCTCTCATCTCTCACGCCCAGTAAGCGACATAACCTCAGCAAGACACCATGAATCGTACGGTCCCCCCGCCTCACTGGTGTCCAACAAACGACGATTAGGTGGACCACAGACGCCACAAGGCGAACGACTCGAGCCCGTCGGCCTTCAGGGTGCCGGGTACGCACAGCACCGCCACTCTCCCGTCTCCACACGGGCCCACCGCGCCCGCCTCAGTGGATGGCCGCTGCCCCGGTGAATGTATAGTCGACTACAGAATGATGTTCCACTTTTCACAGGCAATTATTTGCCTGGAGTGGTAGGCTGTGCCGCATCACACGGGCTGAGTTAACAAATTATAGCTTTGCCCCAATGCTCACAATCGACACGCTTAATTGCTTAATAAACGGCACAACTTAGCGCTCCGGTCAACTGATAGCTTCTGAGGAGTGGAACATCATTCTGTAGTCGACTATACAGCCAAGCATGGGGCCAAAGCGAACGGTTCCTTCGGCCACACTCGGTGGATACGCCCGTGTACGAACCTGCCGTTCTCACCAGTCCGCCTGTCACGCCGCACCCAGTTCGTCTCAGTGGGCACATTAGGCTGCCTCAGGTCACGCGGACTCAAAGCGGATACGGTGTGTGCCTAAAACTTGAGCAATGCCATCACATTCAATACGGAATCTGAGCGTCGTGAACCGCGGTACGGGTCAGCAGAGCTCAGAGGCTCGCAGGTGATATGATCAGAAGATGGCGGAGGAAGAGCTCCTATGATATGAATGATATGACATTTCTGGAAGGCCTGCGTCGGTTCTGATGTCCACGATAGCATACATACACGTACGTAAGAGATTCCAGGAATCGATGACGTGATTTTGAGTATCACGGTTCTGCAGTTGACAGGGATTATCTACAGCCTGTCAACAACTCGGAACATGGAGCCCTAATCCATCGGTCACAGTTTCAACCCTGCGGCGAATGAACTACTTACGCAGGTCATTGCACTGTACTCGGGCGCCATTTTTCGGGCCATTTCACACCGACTCGGTCACCTGTACATAAGCGTTCCAGCACGGACACCCCAGGTCTAACCGGACTCCGATCACACCTGGATAGGGACACGAGGTCGTCAACCAAATAAGCCCATGTCAACGTGCGAATATCAGAGGGGATTAGCGTGACAGATTTCTCCCACGACGCCACACGAGCCCCCGCCGAGGCCCCAGACGATGATGGCGCTTAACACGATCTGAGCACATTAATTGAACAACTAATGAACAGAATTTTCGCGGAATCCCAAACGATGCTGCTGTTGCTCTCAGATGGCAAAGTTTGGCTTTCTGACGTCACTGAAACATTCATTACGTAATTATCGGCCAATGGGAACACCGGACACCGGCAGACAAGCAAATAAGATACATTGTTTCTTAGGGAGCAGATTTTCATGCCGCACCCAAGAAAATTATTCACATAAATCAGCAGATTCTTTTCATAATCTGCTGGAAACTTTCATTTGCAGGAGCATAACTATAATATCTACTAATTAACCTATCAGTCACGGAGCAGCAGCCATCCAATGACGTCACCGTCTGCGCCTGTGACGTCAGCGCCGCTTTCTAAGCGGGTAGGGCCAGTGACCGGGTCGGGCAGCGCGCCCTCGGCGAGCGCCGGCGTACGGCTGACCCGGCGGCTCACAGCGCGAGAAACGCGGCCAGGGCGGGCTGATACACCCGGCCCGCGACAGGAGAAACGCCGACTAACTCCGCACAAACACCGTCAAACACGGCTCAAACACAGGACAAACGGGGCGCGGGCGCAGATCAGCACCTGCCCGACACGGATGTGGCTTCCGCGACAGAACCGGCCGGTCATTTTTGCCGTCAGAGTGCAGATTGCAGGGCATGGAGGGATTGTTCGCGACTCGCGTCGCAGCACTGCGGGGAGCAGCGCCGGTTCGGTGGTGATTTATCTACCCGAGCGAGCAGAGCCCCTAAACAGACTGGTCTCGTGACAAAAACATGAAGCGCTCAGTGTCAACTCACATGGATTAAGATGATGCCGCACTTCACAACCAGTAGGTATCATCATGAAGTGAAATCAACAAACGTGCATCGGATTTACGTAAGTCATCGCAGAAGCAAACATGTTGGCATACTAGCCTCCGAGAACTATTCAATGAAAGAAATGTTTTGTTTTATTGATAAATATGATGATGATGATGATGATTGGGTCGAAGCGATGAAATTCACATAAGAAAAAAGTGAATTGTCAGGCGAAAAATAAGACATTGATTTTTGAAGCGGTTGGTAAATACTAAATGTACAGAACAAAATATTGCAGAAAATGGAAAACATTTTTGCGACTACCACTCCCGTGGATACACTGAAATATGGCAGTATTCAATAGCATGTGGAGTGTGGACCGTCCGAGGCACACACAAAGCTGAATGCTTCCATGACAAGTTCCTCAGTTTACAACGCACTCACCAGACCTGAAATCCTACACACGAAGGACAAGGAAATATAGCCGACCACAACACACCAGTAGTGGGATTGGACGGGGGCGGGGTCCGGAAAACGGCGTCACAATGTACGGAAACCGTCCACCGGTCAGAGGCAGCCGTCGTCATAAAACTCAATCCAGTAAACTACGCAGCAATGGCTACAGAAACACACGACATCCACACCTCACTACGGCGTGAGCACGACAGAAACCCGTCGGGAAAGCTCTCTGAAATCCTTTGGTATTTCCAGAGCCGGGCAGCAGGCTCTGTGATGTCCGCACACCACTGTCCAGCTTTCGACAGCCGAGATTTAGGACACAAAAATGTCGTGTCGCAAAGCGGCAACAACAGGTGTTGACCTGCTTCCAGCGAGAGGCTGACGACCGACCCGGAAAAAATGGCGACATTTGGGATAATTCCGCTGGGCTGTGTCCGTCAATGTGTCTAGTGGCCGATAGGAAGAAATGACAACAGGCTGTTCAACAGCTCAGCCAGTGGGCGTCGGCCAATCAGAGTGAAAAGTCAGGGAGCTTGCCTACCCGGCAGGAGCCATCCAAGCGAGCTGTAGCTTGTTTATTGGGGGGCGATTCGACGGCTTCTTATTGGTCACACCTGCATTCTGACGTCGCCCAGAGCTTGCATAGGTATAGCGTATCTTATGTTCAAACCAGGGCACTGGCGGTCGCAGCCGCTAGCAAAAGGGGGGGGGGGGGCAAACTCACACTCGCGGGACAATACATTTATCCGTCACCGGAGGGGGGGGGGGGTGGTGATCGGCTAATTTTTACGTCCACGAGGCGCCGCGCAGTTGGCACTAATTATGCTTCATCCATGTCATTCTTGCGTGGAATCTTTAAGCACAATTTAAGGCAAAATCACCAGTTCCATTTCCCGTCCCACGGTGTTTCCACCGGTCGGGCCGGGGAACATTCATTCTGGCCAGGGTTCATAATGTCCAGGGTACGATATGCCCAGTGTCGAAATGGCCAGTGCCTTGAATAGGCCAGAGCTCATAATGTCCAGGGATTGCATGGTCCAAATGCGGCCAACTGGCTGCAGATAGGGTATATTCAAAGAGGCCAGGGTTCATAATGTCCAGGGCACGATGTGTCCAGTGTTCGAAATGGCCAGGGCTCATAATGTCCAGGACACGATGTGTCCAGTGTTCGAAATGGCCAGGGTTCATAATGTCCAGGGAACGATGTGTCCAGTGCTCAAAATGGCCAGTGCCTTGAATGGGCCAGAGTTCATAATGTCCAGGGATTACATAGTCATTGAAAGTGACGTCATTATGTAAAAACACGGAACCAGCTCAATGCGAAGCAGTGCAGTGCCGAAGGCAATGCCTTAGGAGAGATTACAGGCAATAGTAAATCAAATATTTTTAGGTTAAGTGGTTATGTATCTGGCTTCAGGCCGAGCCTGAAGCCAGATACATAACCACTTAACCTAAAAATATTTGATTTACTATTGCTTGCAATCTATTCATGCGAGAAATTATTTCCTTATCCCCGGTAGGCAAACATCATTACCTTAGGTTAGGTTAGGTTAGGTTAGGTTAGGTTAGGTTAGGTTAGGTTAGGTTAGGTTAGGTTAGGTTTGGTTTGGTTTGGTTTGGTTTGGTTTGGTTGACTGTGTAATCCCTGGACACTATGAACTCTGGCCAATTCAAGGCACTGGCCATTTTGAACACTGGACACATCGTGCCCTGGACATTATGAACCCTGGCCATTTCGAACACTGGACACATCGTGCCCTGGACATTATGAACCCTGGCCATTTCGAGCACTGGACACATCGTGCCCTGGACATTATGAACCCTGGCCTCTTTGAATTTACCCTATCTGCAGCCAGTTGGCCACATTTGGACCATGCAAACCCTGGACAATATGAACACTGGCCAATTCAAGGCACTGGCCATTTCGAGCACTGGACACATCGTACCCTGGACATTATGAACCCTGGCCTAAATAATACGCACCCGGTCGGGCCACTGCACCATGGCGACGGATCGGTGTAGCATATACTGGAAGGTCGGGCACGCGGATTTATGACCTTACCACTATAAAACAATTCGGAAAAGTACAGATACCTACCAGTCTTGCTTTGAACAAGCATGTGAAACCCAGAGAGCATTTTCAGACTATGACATTTACCCCATATAGTTGTGTGGCGGCGGGAGAGAGTAGGTACACCGACCTCTGGAGACCAAAGGTTCCTGGCTTTCAAAATTGGCATCTGAGGGCCGCGCGCAACTCCTGCGGGCTTCGTAACGGCTCTATTGGGGCTCACTCAACCTGCCTAGTCCTCATGCTGAAAAGACTGGCCCTGAGCCCTGAGGATGTCATCAGTCTCTGCCAGCCCCAAGACCCACAACGCCTCATGGGGTCCCGATGTCGAACTATGAGGGAATCTACGCGGGACCATCAGGACGTAAAGTGATCTCGATCAGGACCAACGTAAGGCTGTACAGGAGTCTGCGTAAGCCCTCTGATCTTCAGAAGCCCACCCATGTATGTTTTCACGGAGGCCAGATTAGGGCCCTCAGAGACCAGTACAGGGCCTGCAAACTGCAAAGGCCAGTAGTTTGAGACCATCAGAGACCGAGTTGGGCTCTCAGAGGCTAATGTGGGTCCTTACTCATTACAGGCCAACATGGGGCCCTCAGATGTCAGCGTGGGGCTCTAAAAGACCGGCATGAGCCGTCGTTGGACCCCAGAGACCAGCAGAGGGCCCTCAAAGGCCAAGATGGGCCCTCCTCAGAGGCCAATGCAGGCCCTTAGAGGCCGGCATCGGGTCTTTAGCAGCCAGTGAGGGGCCCTCATTGGCACCTAAAGGTTCGTCTTAGGACACCAGAGACAGAAATAAGGCCACCAGAGACCGGTGTGAGACGCTCAGACGCCGGTTGGGGCCCCTGAGGCCGGTTAGGGGCCCTCATAGGCCAGATGTGGGGCTTAAGAGGTCGATGTGGGCTCTTAGCGGCCAACATGGGCGCTTGACCGCCACTGAAGTTCCCTCAGAGGTCAGTGTAGGACGCTCAAAGACCGGTGTGGGAGCTATATTAATAGCTTGGAGTGGGTTTTTTGAGCCTCGTGACGATCGAATAAGGGCCAGGGCCCCATACACCTATGGAGGCCCATCGGTTGTTTGAGGGGGGGGGGCAAATGATATGATGGCCCATTTTATTGGCCTTTGGGGGGGGGGCATGACCCTGATGCCCCCCCCCCACGCGACCGCCACTGTGTACACAATACACACAGACCTCTGAAATTGCATACTAGCTCATGCAAACTCTATGCAGGCCCCGGAGGTCCCACGCTAATCCTTAAGAAACCAAGCCGGCATACGGCGTCACCACCGGGCTTCTGAGGTGCACCGCACCAACCCATGAGGTCTTACTTTAGTGTCGTAGAGCCACGCTCATTTGGCAGGGCCCACCCGCCACTGCCAAAGAGGGTCTCATGCCAGCCATTGCTGGACCAACGAGAGCCTCAAGTAAACCCACGCTGATATTCCATATGAGACCCGGCCTTACTCGTGAACCAGTGCCAGCGACGCTGACCGCCAAATTGACAGAATGCGAAGCTGAGCCCACTCATGAGTAAAATTTACGTCCTTTGATGGCGCAAGAAAGAAAATGAAGAAACATACAAAAAGCTTTCTATGACTTTTGTTCGATCTGAAAGGTGGGGCCAAAAGATAGTATGGCCCCACCTTTCAGCACCAAAGGGGGGCCATGGCCCCCGTGGCCCCCCTGGGACCGCCAGTGAACCAGGGCTGCGGAGTCGATGGATTTTCGGCGACTCCGACTCCGACTCCCACTCCGGCTTTCAAAAACCAGCTCCGACTCCGACTCCGGGCAGAATTGTCGACTCCGACCGACTCCAACTCCCGACTCCGACTACGCAGACCTAGCAGGGCTGCGGAGTCGA
Source organism: Amphibalanus amphitrite (assembly GCF_019059575.1). Taxonomy (NCBI): domain Eukaryota; kingdom Metazoa; phylum Arthropoda; class Thecostraca; order Balanomorpha; family Balanidae; genus Amphibalanus; species Amphibalanus amphitrite. The sequence continues at coordinate 56,671 of NW_024883208.1, forward strand.
CAGATTTTCGGTGACTCCGACTCCGACTCCGGCTCGGGTTTCTAAAATCGACTCCGACTCCGATTCCGACTCCGGTCACAACTGCCGACCCCGACCGACTCCGACTCCGACTCCGCAGCCCTGGTTCAAACACATTCACAGAATTCGCAGCACACCACGAGAACCGCTGAGGCTGGGCAACATGAGATAGCGAGTCGAGAAGTCGCCATCAAATCGCAGAACGGACAGCCTAAAGGCCGTAAAACCCGGCCCCGACGGCGCATCAGCCCGTCATTCTCCACTCAGTCCGTTAGGAGATACCCGTCAAACAATCTAGCTTCATACAGTCCGTTAGGAGATACCCGTCTCCATCGGATGGAGACGGGTATCTCCTTAGGTCAGCGGTCAGTGGGTCCTGTGGCTCACTCTCAGTACATCTCAGTTATCAGGGCTCTCGCCTCGTCCATCGATACATCAGCCATCCGATACTTAGTCTACCAATGGACTCTACACTTGGTCACCACAAGGATTACAATCTGTCTTATACACTCAGCTAGTATGACGTGGTCGATTCAATAGTCTCGTCACCCATGGGAGACTGAGAACATGCCCCCTCGTCCGCCAAATAACTGCAGCGCAGACAGCAGCCACTCAAAACCTACGCCGTCACTTCACCTCTACAGCGTCCATCAGTTCATTGACTTCTCGCCCTCGGTGGCAGCCACACCCCTGTTCGGTCGCCTCCTCGGCCCAGGGGCGGGGTCAAGAGCACCACGGCGACCCACCCGGTAACACGGTCGGCTACCGGGCGGTGCCTGTGTGGGTAGCAGCAGCTGCAGGGGAGGCTGCCTCCCGCCGTATACGGCGATAACATCGCGCCTCCTCAGTGGCAGACAGTGGCCGGGAGCATGGAACGACCCGGGAGAGCTGAACACCGGCATTAGGTTATATTATTTATTTTAGAAGTAATGCTGATACATGCTCCATTTCAGTGTATAATGCGTACCAGGTTAAGTTGAAGGTCAAATAAAGCAACCCTGACGTAGCATTTATAATTCCATGAGCAGCATGAATGAGTTCCGATATTTTGTAGTAGTTTTTGTGCGGTGTTTTTGCGCGCGCTATGCGTTTTTGCCGGTTGTTTTCGCCTCGCCGTCAGCGGCGGACGTCTCGCCCTTCTGGAGTTGATGGATCACTTCCAGTGGCGACGAAGGGCGGAAGGTCGTGGCGGCCACACCGGGCCGGGAGGGCAGGACGTCAACAGCCGCGCCTCCGACACGCACACGATCCGTCACACACCCACACGGTGGCAGCCGAGTGGTGTCGGTCCGTCATCCTCACAGTGGCAGTCCAGTGGTGTCGGTTCGTCACCCTCCCACACAGTGGCGTAGCTGCCGGTACGACATACTGAACACTGAACAGTCGCTCGGTGGGGTTGGTGTCATCGAGTCTTCACTCACCCGGCGAAATAATCTATCACCTGCTCATTCAGTCAGTGAACCGACTAAATGGCAGCACTTCTTCCTGCGGAGTTTCCAAAACAGAAGCGGCGGCACTACCGGGTATAACCAGAGCTATGTTTCGCTTGACGAGAGCCAGGACGGCACGCTTTGTACAATGGACACAAAAAGAAGAATATCGGTGCATTCGCCTCCGCATGCTTCTAGACATAACTTTGGCTAAAAGCGTTCCTCCGCAAATCATCCTAACCAAGGAACTCGCCGAACTCCTTCAGCATGGATTCTTTCCGACTCGAGAGTAGCCGTCCGTACCTCCTCGTCCCAGTTCCCGTTCGGCGACTGCTCAAGTGCTCAGGCGGACCCGGGTTGCCAGGGCATTACGAAATGCCAGAGACGAGCTGCAGGATTGCCGCAAATGCGCAAAATTCCCTCCGGAGCGGTGGTTGGCTGGACAGGATTCCAATGTGACAGTGAGGACGGCTAGACAGCCGTTCCAACCGGCAGACCCTCTGGAAGGTAACCCGGTAGTTACCGTTTAACGTCACCGAGTGGACACTGAGTGAGTGACGCAGTGAAACCGATTACCGTCCGTCACAGACGACAGGCCAGACCTACCGCTGCTGTCCGAACGCACAGTCGTTCGGCACGCCAACCATGCGGTGTCGGTCGCTCATCCGCACAGATGAATAGAACAACGATCAAACCTTCCCTTTTTTAGGTCGAAGATAGCATAACTCAAGACTTTCAACTCATCGAGAGTTTCTAATCTCCTAGCGATGTCAATCTAAAACCCGTTATCCCCTTTCCTTTACGTCATCCGCACGTCTTTAGTCCGCACATTCAGCCCTTCTGTGCCGACCGACCAAGCATGACGACTCGGTCTGTGGCCGACTTCACTCCACCGTCTGTCTTCACCCCACCCCGTTACTACCCATCGTCAGTCGCGGGTCAGTCGGTGCCATCCGCATCAGACAAACACACCGACAGACAAACAGACAGAAGGACATCTCCCAACGGTCGGCCAGCGAAGCCGGAGACCGCACCCGTCGGCGTTTGACCATCACGATTCGGCCGCCGAGACCGTTGACCGATGCACCATTCGAGCCGCAAGTATCGCTGAGATCAGCACCGGGCCGCTCCCTCGGGCGCCCCGCTGACCAGACGCTGACCGGACGCTGATTACAACAGCTGACTGACCCCGTGTGACGTCAGCTGACCTCAGTCGACCCCGGCTGGCCCGACGCCAGCGCCGGTTTGGGCCGCCATCACAGCGCTCGCTGAGGCGCATTGGCAGAGGAGAGGCGACGAACCAGAAGCGAGGTGACGCCGGCAGCAACATGGTTCCGCAGAGTGAGCAAGGTGGAGCAAGGGATATGACAAGGACAGCACAGCAGAACCATAAGCTGGGATCAGTGCCAATAGCAGCGGGAAAGAAGAGGCGGTAAAGCATCCCCGTCTGGTTCATTGGCCTATTGGTTTGTCAGCTGACAGTAATTGGGTTTCGTTTGCCGATCATCAGGATCGCTCCGACAATTCCAGTCACACAGTAATAGCAGTGATTTCAGGCTGGGTTTGCATGCTTGGATATTTGATGTGCGAGTAACCCGACTCGAGTCATAACACAGCGTGACTAAGTAGCATTACCTCAGCCCCCCGCGGCGGCCGTAATCCCACTTTCTCCCGTTTGTTTGCTGCGTCTGCTCTTTTACAGCGTGGTGGGCAATCTCCCGGACAGCCCAGCCAGCAATTTCCGAGCCATATCGGGGCTAGGAAACCGAAGATCTCCGCATTTAGTCGGGGCAGTGAACCAGCAATCTGCGCGGCACTTCGGAGCTAGTCACTAAAGACGTTATCATCAGGCCTCCTTTGCGAGTTGCCACACTCTCGCTAACTCCCAAGGAGGTCCCACGGGTGGACGTGACCAGCACGGTCTGCCGCCATCTTCACGGACAGTTCAGGCGTCCCACAGCCTTCATCGGCTACTGCAGCCTTCCGTCACAGTTTCACAACGTAAACAGAGCCTGGCTACGGTGGCAGCGGCCTGTGTTGCACGGTAAGTCGCTGTTTAAAGGGATCAGCGGCACCGCAACTAAGCAGGGATGACGCAGTACAATCTTCCCACCAGGTACAAAGAACATCAATTACCACTTCACGTCCGAGCTAACAAGATTTGACGCATTCCTGGCAAACTTAGCGCCACTTATCTCCAGACCGCGAAACCACCCCCTTACCAGGCTGGACTAGAGACCTAGCCAGCCTGAAATACAGACGCCCGTCCACTGCCGACACCATCGCCGCTTGTTTACATCCAGCGGTCTTGCAACATCCCACCGTTGCCAGTCTCTCCATTCCTCAGCACAGCGTTGGGCGCCGAGAAAGTCCCCCGCCGCTGCCTATCGGGATGCATCGCCCGGCCCTCTGAGCGCGTCCCGTCGCCTCTCACCGGTCTGGCTGTGCCGGCCGGCCGGGCGTCGGTACCGCCGCGGGTCAGTCGTCTCCGCCGCGGCCGAGGTCAGGGGTCGCCGGGTTAGGGGGAGCGCCGGTCAGCGGTCCCCGGGAGATGGCCGCCTCTCACTTTATCGCCCCTCTCTCCCTCTGCATTGCTCAGTCAACTTTGACTTTCAGCTCTCTACCCCCAATAACATCGTCTCCTTCACTCTTTCTCTTCTACAAACTGCGGCTGAAAACCAACGGCTCACAGCACTAGGGCACGGCCACGGGGCACCAGCAGTGGACTTTGTGCTGATGACGAACGACCTAAACGTTGCTCCTTGGTGACCGTAGGTAAAGGCATTGAAGTTGCAATAGAAGAAAACATGTGAAATAGGATAAATACCGCCTGCAAACGTCCTCGAAAATCTGGTGCAACAAGAGGTTGTTCAATGTTCATGTCATGCTCCACGTTCGGTTTCCTCAGAACTGACAGCCCTACTTTCCCGATCCTGATTCATTTTCTTAGCATGCTTGCCCTTCCCTTGAAACTCAATCTCTTGCAAAACAGCATACCAAACGCAATGCATTGCATTGCCACGCACGAAGGTTATTACCCCGCCCACGCGATATGCCAGCTATAACAAAGATACCGAGATACGGGAGTGTGGCGCGCAGACCCGCCCACTCGCTGTAACACGGGCCACGTAGGGCCCGTCGCGCCCGGCGGCAGCGGTCGGGTGTTTCACAACACCAGCACGCCGGGTCGGCGGCCGCGCGGCCTGCCCCGAGGAGCGAGCGTCGACACTCGGCCCGGCACCGCGTAACTTACTACTAGCCCGGCGAGCACTGCGCGCCTCCAGCGGCGACTGACAGCTGAGGAGGACACATGAATTATATAAAATTTGCGACCGAGGACAGCGACAAGCTCAGTGTCCGCCGCGAAAGTCCTCTGGCGCTGTAGCTGAACAGCTAGCTGGATGGATGTCTGTCCCACTGTCTGGTCGGGTACTTCAGGACCGTTCAGACACGCGTGTTTCGAAACACCACGAACCCTGCCGTGAACAACTCTCCATCCAACAAGACAGACTCCCGACAATTCGTTGATGGCGAGTGTGAGGTGTTGAAGGTCACTTGATTACCTCAGCCTTAATTAAGTAGTCTTGAAGTCAGCAGAATGGCTTAAAGCCTTGCGTGCTTCGTCAAATACATGGCTGAAATATCCAGGTGACCTCACCAGTAACCAATTCAAGGATTAACACCCTCCTGACTCAACATCCGACAAAGCGCAATGCAACTTCAGACTTTCCCTATTCGAGTTTCAGGCCACAAAGCCGCGATTCAGGCAGCGTATCCAGTTCCGCCCCACCCGTTCTGCCGTCTCATCAGCGAGGCACCGCCGCTGTCATCTCACGACGGTCGTGATTACGACTCGTGGCCTCTGGCACCGCTCTCGCCGGCCGCTTAGCATACCCTGCGCCGGGCCCAGCCGGCCGCACGCGTGACCGCTAATCGTCGTGGTAAACAGCCGCCCCTTCACCGCCGCCGTACGGAGCTCTCCGCGTCGAAGGCCGACGGGAAGTTAGCAGTCCGTTCGCTCACAGGCGCTGTCACAAACCAGCGACGACAGACGACAACAACGATTCATCAGTCTCCACTGGCGGCATTCAGTAGTGGTTTAGGCAGCGTCCCATCGACTAGGCGGGGTTTCAGTCGCTGGAGCTGCGGAGCATACAGGAAACGAAAACAGCGTACGGGTGCCGCTCAAACCGTGCAGAAAGAACGGATTGAAGACGAGCAACGTTCGATAGCAGCCGTATATACTTTAAAAAGCCGGAATAGAAAGCCACACACTGATCCCGCCACCAACATAAGTAACCCGGAAGCCAGTTTTACATCCACCCGAGACAAGAGGCTCAATCGAGAGCGGTCGGGCGACGCTCTCGGGCGCTAACGATGATGATAATGGCGGCTAACTGCGCCGCTTTGGTGGGCCGCTTAACACGCCGCCTGTTAGCTGACGCTCAGTCCAAACTCACTGGCCGTAGCGTGTCTGGCGGTAGTTAGTCTGGCATGGCGAGGAACATAGCCAGGGGGCATAGGTCTGGACAGGCTGGCAGCGAGGCCAAGAAGAGACTCCTGTGCTCCGGAGTCCGGGGCTGACTGACAGCGAAAGGCCTTAAAAGACTAGTGCTTTTATTAAGAATAGTAATACAATTCGAGAGATCTAGACAAGCCCTAAGAAAGAAAACTCACTATTTCACCAGTACAGCCACAACATATTTGGGTAAAGATCATTCCAATACCAAGCTTCCCAGATGCATCATCCAACAATCGGTTGGCCGATTGGCAGCTAAGGACAAGACGAAGTGCGGGTGCTCTAACAAGGTCCAATGCCCATTGAACTAGCGCTTCTCACTTTGCTCCTACAACCACTAGCGCGTGTTCCACTTCGTTACATCGCAGTAGCGCCCTAGTCATCAAGCGCTCCCATTCATTCATTTCCAGAAACGTCTCTTCCCTTTCCATCTGATTAGTCCCCAATCGCATTCGCAGGTCTTCAGATTGTCTACCTGCTGCCCTGCGACGATCAGCTGACCTAGCCGTTACCCAGCTGAGTCCCACGGTCGCCCAGCTGTCCGTCATGGCTCTGGGCCTCCGCCGCCGGCGGGCGGAGGGCCGCCTGGCCCAGTGACCCGGCTGACCCCGGCTCTCAGCGCCGGAGCCGAGCCGACCGCCCTTCCCAGGAGGCGGCGGTCGTCCCGACCAGACGTGACCCGGTCACCGGTCCGTTGGCAGCCACAGACCCGACTGTACCCGGGTAGCGGGTCAACTGCGGGAGTATCGGCGAACGCCTGATGGACGGGCAAATGGCAGCTAAGGACCGACAGAGGCTGAAGGTCAACTGGAGCTGAACATGGTCGCAATGATGATCCTTCGCTCTTCAACGATTCTTGACGGCGATGAAAAAGTTTTTAACATGCACACTTGCAGTATGAGGGCAAGAAACGATATAAACATTCCATCGAGTACCTGCTGCTTCTTGAAGTTGTGACGCGCTTTTAACATAGGACAGCGACACCCACCCGATGAGCACTTACCGCAGAGTTCAGCACATACACGCACATACAGGGCAATGCCACGGCTGCAGCATCGCCAACGCGGGGCGGTAACCGTCACTCACCTGGAACACAGAGAAAACAGGCGGTCAGCGGCAGGTCACGGGAAACTGGGCCACGGTGCATCGTCACGCAACGACAGAGTAGGGGATGGGGACCGAAACACGGCCTACGCTGGAGTCGGGATCAGTGAACAAACAATTGCTAAGCCCCTCGGCTACGTTATTGCAAAAGACCTAATGTGAAGAACAGGGGGGAAAGTAAATGTGGTACTGGATTGCGTCAACGAGTAAGTACAAAGAACACCTTTGCATTTCACTCTCGACTTTTCCCCTTCACACCCGAACCACCTCCTCTCGCGGAGACGGGCAGCGGGCCCTCGGATAGTGGACCAGGTGTGGACGAGACCTCCCGCACGTGACACGGAACACGGCCCAGGAGCTCGTTCATCATGTTCCACCCGATTAATCGCCGCCGCCGCCATCTCGACAACGCTGCAAGTCACGTGGCATTAATTCCCAATCAGCCCGCGGAACGCCCGGCCGCCATCATCAATCCTCACTGCAACATGCCTCCGGTCGGCGGAGAGCATGCCTCCGGTCGGCGGCGGCATATTATTACCCCCGGGGAACGCTGCGGATGGTCAGCAGCGCTCCTGACCAGCCTCCTGACCAGCGCTCCCGCAGCCGCGGCGCAGACAGTCGCAGTGCAATCCGCGCAGTCCGGCCGCTCCCACGGGAAGCCGCGGCGCCGTCCCCACAAACCCACAGATGCGGAAAGGTCGCGCTTTCTCCGGGCGGCTCCGCGGCGTTCTGCACGCCCGCGTTCGGCCGCGGTGAGCTGAGGTTTCGGCGGCGGCAGACCGCGGTACGGCGCGGCGGGGCCGAGGTACGGGTGAAAAGCCGCCCAGCCGGCCAGGTCCCAGTCTCGCGCCGTGCAGCGCGAATAGAAACGACTTAAAGGGAGATAATGACCTTTTTCCACAAAATCTGAGTTAGGATCATTTTCTGACAAAACACAACAAGTTATAATGTAAATTAAAACCATTTTGCTCAATGCGGTACCTTGCCGCAAATATCTCAACTTGAAGTCACGTTAGCGGGGAGCGCTGAAAATGACCGTTGAATAAGTACTTACATCACTTTTTGGTACTTGCATGTAATTTTGTAAAATGAGCGTATTCCTTACATTTGATCTTCATCACATCTAGTTAGTTAATGGTCGTCTATAGTGCCTTCAAAAGATATTCATGGTTTGGGGGTGGTTTATGTCTAAATTTACGCAACTATTTTTCCTGTTCATCATCTGAGGCCATATGCTGCTATTTTAGTAGCAACGACTCAATTTTGAATCGGTCCCGCCGACTGCACAATAAAAGAAGATAGATACAACACTTTTGCGGCATCACTGAAAAACTTATGCAGTACTGTTATCAAAATTCTCATAACACCGTTCGACAAACCTGAAGTCTTTTTGAAATAAATATGCTTGTATTTTTCGCTTCAGGCTCTGAGGCCAAAATAATGAATTTCGTAGTCGCAATCGCAAGATTTGGCTGCGTTTCTGGCGCATGCCGTTCATTTGTGGCGCAAAATAATACTTGGAAACAAAGAAGAGTAGGCACTATGTACGAATCTAATTAATTCTAAACCGAATTAACTCTAATTCAAATTAGAATCCTTACAACCAAGCAACGACAAGGCGATAACATAAACAAAAACCCAAGCGTCGGTGTTTGAAACAAAAGCGCCATATACTGCGACTTTTTTATAGAGAAGGACAAGAAGGACAACGCATTTCGGTGGGTGTTACAAGTACTGCAAGTACTGCTTCTTTTTTGCAAAAATAAAAACCTTTTTCACATACGAAAATGTGCTAGGAAATTTTCATATTTTATAGAAACTACAGTAGAAATAGTATAGATGTCGAGTAATTTTTATTAAAGAAAAAAGAAAGCTCATTATCTCCCTTTAAAGGTAGTGTGCCACCTTTGAAAGATTTCCCATTTTATTTTTCCTAGGATAAGAAGCTTCTGTTTTTACCTAATATCGCAAAAAAATCAAAAATGGGCCTGGAATAGTGCCTTTTTCGCCTAAAAGTTTATCGGTTTTTAGATATGTATAACAACTGTAGTGGGCTCACCTGCAAACAGGCGTCGGGCAACAATCGCGAATGCGGCGCACTTGTGACAATAAGCAAAGGTCATTATAGTGTTACGACCATACGACGTACGGGAATGAGTTATCAGCTGTCTAATCGTAGACAACAGAATGTCGAGCCTTAAACTGTAAGCCCGTATTGGTATTGTTTCTTTTATTTGGCTGTCGAACATTATTTATGGTTTGAAATATGATTTTATGTAAAATAATTGATATGAAAAAGCCGTCTTATAAGTTATGACCCCATTTCACCACACGCAAGTGGCAGAAATGACAATGATCAGCTGACGCATTTTTCTTGGCCGAAGTCAGAGCGCGCAGCCCGACGCACCACCACCGCACCACAAAGTATGAGCAGAAGCCGCGCCCAAAGCCAGGGCCCCGGTAACGTGAGGTAGCCGAGTCGGGGCAGCGTGCGCTGACCCAAGCCGGGGCCGCAGCTTTGGGCGCGGTCTACCGCATCCCCGCGGGCAGCCCCGGGCTATCACATGACACCGGGAGGACGCGCGGCTCCGGCTTGGGTCAGCGCACGCTGCCCTGACTTGGCTACCTCACGTTACCGGGGCCCTGGCTTTGGGCGTGGTCTACCGCACCACCTAACAGGCGTGTTCGAAACCGCAGGAGCTGATGATGAACGGGTTTATCGAAACTTGATTGGATGAGCATATCGGTAATAGCGATTTCAGTGTGTGCATTTATTGTTCATAAGTGGTGTGAAATGTGGTTGGGGTACGACCGACAAGCCGTCGGGGCGAATTTCGCACTGGGGTACTCAAAATTTGAAGAATTTAAGACGTTTCCATGAGTTTTGAAGGTATGGATAAGTTCTAAAAATCCGGTTCTCCTTATCTGGGCCATTAACTCCATACGGTCCAAGAAAGCTGGCACACTACCTTTAATACAAACACAAGGAAAGTACGACGTAAATGCATAGTGGCATGACTGGACGGATATAAAAACCAGATCATGAAAATGATTTCAGCGAAGGCTTATCCTGCATAAATACGGAAAATTGTGGTGGCTCTTCCCGCGGATTATTTCCCTTTGTGTTAACATTGCATCGAATCAGAGGAACAAGCTGTTATTTTGTCCTAATTACTGTTCCCTTCCCGAAACACGTTTTCTACCAAGGCTGATTCTATTTCTAGAACAACGCATCCACTACTGCAGGATTACAAAGCCGCAAAGCCAACTGGTATAAGTAGAAAAACAAGGTTACGCTTGGTCAGATAACGTGAACTCACCGCAAACATATTGAGGCCGAGCGTCTGGAGCCTACGCAATCTAACAACCACACAGCAACTTGTGAGAAGAACGAACACTCGCAGGTACTCATAGTAGAACGATTATCTCGTCAAATTGGCAGTACATGCATAATTTACACCATTGATCGGGCCAGACCAGTCATAAACATCAGCTAGCCCAGCTACCAGGTGGCTTGTGGTTTGCTAGCCCTCAGCAATGAGCTTCGTCGGCAACTTCTGACCGATATTACACAAAGATCTCGGCGTCAAGCCCATAACTCCTGATCCCTTGCGTTTATTTCACAGCTCATGACCAATATTCCATACAGCGACACCAGGCGCTTGCCCCAGCCGTCGATGTGGAGGACATGAACACGATGAATCAACTTCTTGCCCAACCTTGTGACGCTGCGTTAAGTATGGGAGAGTGGCTAACGACCAGTTGGGACCGAGTCTGAGGCGCGCCCAAGGCCGGGTCGGCACTTCATTAGTGTTACGGCTATCTCCCTCCCCGCCTCGGATCTCGGCCAGTGGACAAATCACCTCGAGCGCCGACGCAGTCTAGACGAAACAGCCTCAGAAACTCCCAAAACATTCCTCACACAATTGTACCGATTTAAATAAACCGGCCTCCAGCAGCCCCCAAAACACCCCGAGATCAGACACCCCCAAGCCTCGACAAACCGGCAAAAACGCCTGCCAAACTCCCTGTCAACAAGCCGCCCCAGATCTGGACAGACCGGCTCTCGCCGATCACCTCTCAAACAAACCGCCCCGATAGCGGCCGGCCCGAACACGCCAAAACAGCTCTCTGCTGCCTGGCGACCCTCGTGTGACAGCGCTGACAAGACGTGGTCAGCTCTGGCCCGCCACGTCATGTGACAACAGGCGGGTCAGATAGTCCCGTATCTCGCCCGGGAGCAGCGCACTGACTGCCCGGCTGGCCACTTGACCGCGTCTGTGTCTGTGCCGGAGAGCGCAGCGTCACGAGAGGCGGTGTCGGCCCGTGGCGGGCGGTCCGCTGGCCCACTTCCCAGCCCGGTCACGGCGCCGGCCCGCGAGCTGAGGAGCCGGCCAAGGAGGTATGGAGCTGCAGTTGTGGGTCAGAGATAGATACTCCTAGCGACGGAAGCATGGAGCGACGCTCAGAGAGACTGAACACTGAACAGACTCCAGCTTTGGCATAGTCACAACTACAAGACACCGGGTGGGACGCTGCCTTGCAATGTCGTGCTCTGTGCTCTGAGCGACACAAGCTCAGTGGAGCTGCCCATGGATCTCGTTTCAAAGAAGGTTCATGAAGCGATACTAATGGCATCCAATACACCGCATACCATCACAGTGCTAACATGGAAAACAAGCCCCACAAATTCACACGTATGGAGAGCCTGCGCACTTTCACGTTCAAAAGGTAATCCAGCACAAAACCAAACGACGAAAGGAATGCCATTCTCCAGTCCTAACGCATTGTGGCCGTCCCCGCCCCGACCCCGACCTTCCAAAGGACTCGGCGGACAAAGAGATCGGCTGGGGATCCGTCACGGATCGGCCAGGCAGGCTCGGAGGTGTGCCGGTCAGTGAACCGACCGGCTGTCCTCCTTCTGCGGGCCCAGAGAGCCGGGACGGGTGCCGGGTGCAGCAAACACAGCAGGATGCAGGAACTGGCGCAGGGAGGGGTGCAGGGGGAGGAGCACTGTCCCAAGAGCAGGGCTCAACGGATCATCAGCGAGAGAGTATCCGGACGTGGCCTATAAATCACATTCATTGCATCGTTGGCAAAAACGTGATCCACCATAACCAGAATGTCAGTTCAACATTTCACCATCAGCCAAAATACTAGGCTATCATGCTGCCATCTGAGTCCACCTCCATCTGGGCAATTCTGTACTCGGTCACACTCTGCATACAAATTTCCGTCCATGATACCCCACTAACTGCACATACCCGTCATCGCGGGACCCAACATGTGCCGGCGGCTCCACTCGTCCTATCTCGGGCCTCACTCGGACTCCGTTTACACAGCGGACTCGGCGAGTGTCGGCAAACACCGACCATTGTTTCCACCACAATACCGCGGCCCACGTGTCGTGTATCGCACAATCGACGCCGTGTCTGCATCCACGCGGCGTTTTACATTGTCGGCACGAGGTGTCCTTCGACCCCGTACAATCGCCCACAGACTCTCGGACCGCGCGGTAGCTCCCAGACCGTGTCGGCCTTCGAGCGCCACAACCCCACTCGTCAGAGCAGAGATTGAGAGGCCATTTTTCGGTCCGGGACAAACGTCACGAACCAGTACAGCGTACGACAGGGCGATACCGATCGCGTCTGTATGGCCCAGGAATTTCCGGCACAGGCCCTGATCGTAGTGACGATAACACCCGAGTTTGTACGGCGCGTGGGCAGCTCTGCGGACAATTGACGGCATTTACAACGACAGCTTTATGGTCTGCGTGTTTCTTTTACGAACTGTATTGCCCACAGTAGCCGTCGAACACAAAGCTTTTCAGAACATACCCATTGCCCAAAGAATCCTTTCATTGATCCCCGCTTATGGTCAATCAGCCAAGTCATCAACCATTCTCTTCCTACTTCACGCTTTGCCCACACATGTCTTCCTTCCGGTCTGTACAACACCCATCTCTCTCAGTCCCTCCCAAATTGTCCAGTGGCCCCTCTTTCTCCCAGTATCTCCCGGTCTGCTCAGTGGCCCCTCTTTCTCCCAGTATCTCCCGGTCTGCTCAGTAACCCCTCTTTCTCCCAGCATTTCCCGGTCTGCCCAGTGACCCCTCTTTCTCTCAGTATCTCCCGGTCTGTCCAGCGACCCTCTCCTGCCACTGGATCGGCCTTTCACCCAGCTGGGTTGGACGGGCGGTGGGCTGTGGGCGGTGGGCGGCGGGCGGGTGATACCGGGGCGGCTTTCACAGCAGGTCAGGCGGCTCTCCCCGGGTTCGCTCGGCGGCAGAGGAGCCAGGTGAAGAGCCAGTGACATCGGCGACAAAACCCCGCCCAGACAGACGACAAAACACCGCACACAGCCCACACGGAGGTCACGTTCGACACAACGGCGCCACTCGGCAGCGCACACTGCAGAGCCATAGCCACACGGACAACTACAGACATCAATTAGCAGCAATTCAAGCCACTTTTTTCTTGGACGTGTACTGAGCTTCTTGTCGCCTTTTTAGCTTTATCAGGAATCGGTGCAGAACCAACAGACTATAACAAATGACGCAATACAATCATTCGCTCATCTGGACAATGGCCGTTCCGGACAAATGCCACAAGTGATAAAAGTGCAAAATGCGCAAATGCTGGTTTTGTAAATGCAAGACAGTGGCTCGTTAACAATGTAGACATTTTTGAACATCCTACGTGTATCTCCCAGCTTCCACAATACAATTGCTTCCCCACAACAAGCAGAAAACAATGTCCAGCAAGCGCACTGACAGGGACAAGGCTGAAGACGCACAACTAAAAACCCGGACGCGGAACTTGTCACCAGGAGAGGACGGGCCCCGCGCCACGCCACTGGGTCCCTGATCCCTTCCCTCAGAGTAGCAGGTGAAACAATGCACACCACACTCCCCTCCCGGCCCACACAGTGAGTCGTGAGTGGAGGCGATGGGTGGAGGGCAGCTCGTGATCGAGAGACGACCGCTGCGCACGTGAGGGGGCACCAGGGAGGGCAGAGGGCGGCCCGGATATGACGAAAACAATGGCAGCGAGGCTCAGTAGAGCCTTCGGTACGCTGTGGGTAGGCACTACGACTGTGCCGTGGTTGTAAATGTCACCTCGGACCAAAACAATGCCACTATTAACGACGTCACTGCCTGGAGTGGAAGTCATAAGCAGCTTACAGTCGTCTGAAGTCCCCGACCCCGCAGTACTGATCGCTCTAATCCCAGTCACTGCGGTGGAGCCCTGACATCGTCAACAACTTAACACAGCTGATCACACAGACTGGCATCATAGATCACTGTCCAGGAGACCGAGAAGAGCCGTTCGATAAGTAGAGTAGCGACAACACGGCTCAACCACACCTAATCACGAGCCGATCCCGGGACGCACCAGCCCACCGATGAAGGCCAGTCTCTCGTCCACCACTTGAGTAGCAGCCACACCACTTCAGCACCAGCACCAGCGGAGGAGAAGGACTGAGAAGGGTCGTCTGGTACTAAACTTGATGACGCAGAGAGCACACCCGCGCCCGGCCGCGCCCCCTTCTCCGAAACAGCGCCCAGTCAGCGGGAACACCACCCTCGAAGGGCAGAGTCAAGGCTAAGGAGCTGAGCGGAGGTCTGTGCTGTGTGAGGATAATGGCTGGAATGTTGTTGGTCGAGGATGGTCTTACGATGATGCAGATGTAATGACGGTCGATAGATGGAGGAGTGGTAACAACTTCAAAAGAACAACACCCGTTGTCTGGTCCATCAAGCTCCAGTATTACACCAACGCCAGGTGGTTACCTTGGTTACGCTGGTTTTACGACAGCCAAAACCACAGGGTTCCGACCGGAGTGCCGCCGACAGCAGCCGCAGATCCGGGAGAACGGGGAGGCGAGGAGAGCACCTAATGTCGGCAGAGAGGCACCCACGGCGGCAAGCGAAAGCGGGCAATAGGGGCTCAGGTAAAGCGGCGACGCCTAATGATGACGTCCACAGGGACTCTTTATGGGAAACGTGTGACAATGATGGTCTGAAGAATTTTGTATGTCTCCAACCGTTTCCGTCTCTATGCCCCCCCCCCCAAAAAAAAACTGACCGTCTGCCCCAAATTCCATACCATTGACGGTCAATACCTTATGATCGATTCCACAACCAACCCCTGACCCCACATCTTCGCTCTCGCTCTGAGCAGCAAACCGGGCGCTGCGCCTCCACCCTCACCCGTGGCTCAGACCCGTGGGATCCCACCATCGCCAGTGGCCACCTACGCTCAAGGCCACGCCCGCCCTTTAACTCTGCGACAGGAAGACGACTACTCGGGTAGCAGCAGCAGCAGTGATGGTGGTGGCCCGAGGGGCGGCGTTGGACTACACACCACGCCCGCCGGGTGTCCCGCGGAGTTCACACGGTCACACCGCCACCACAGCCAGCCGCTGCAGTCCAGCTGCCAGCTGCCGAGTAGCTCCGAGCACCCCGCTCCCGGCGGTTGTACCGACCACAGCAAGTCCCGTCCACAGCTGGTAGCCGGGCGGTAACCGCTGGTAATCGACAGGTAATAATAAGGTTCCTACGGTAGGCGCCGGTAAACACTTGCCAAAGGACCGCAATCGGAGAGGAAAATACGGGGAACACGAAAACAGCTGACCGACAGAACTGATCAGTACCCGTCCTACGCCACAACCTTATCAGATTTCCAACCCTGAAACCCTGATATGAAATCTTGACGATGAGACCTCGACACTAGGCAGAAACCAGAACTCTTAACCACTCACCCAGGTGGGTTCCACCCGTCACCCAGTGTCATCAATGCAATGATTGCCCTGTAATCACAGCCATCAAAACGGTAACCGCCAACCGGCGGCGGGCGGAAACCACCCGCGAGCTCCGAGCTGCGTGTGAGCTGGCTGTATCACCGTTAGTTCGCTAAACGCCGCGCGCCGGGAACCGGAGGCGGGCACCGGTACCCACCAGGCGGACGGACGGAGCCGAATGCCGACACCGGTACCGGGCGGAGTGCGCCGAATACCGACACGTCTCCTCGGGACGCCTGGTCGTCTGTCTGTGATCGGGGCGACCGTCTGTGTGTGAGCGGGGCGCCGTGGGTGACTGCCGACAGGGCGTCCCGGCGACCCACAGTAACTACAGTGATAGTCCGAAGTCCGATCCACAGTAACTACAGTGATAGTCATAAGGCGAGGGCTCCTCCACACCATATCAGACCGCTTTCTCGTCCCGTGTTGGAGAAACCGCGCTAGCCCAGATCACCGTAAATCTGCGCCGCAGCGTCACCGGCCGTGACACCGCGGCGGTTATCGTGACTGAGTCGCGCCGCTGACCGGAAAAACACACCGACGGGCGGGGACGGAAGGTATGAGTCACCCCTCCACCGCCCCCTGACCCGCCACAATGGGGGCTCTTTCACCGGCCTCACGCAGCCCACCCGTGCGGATACACGGCGCCCGCTGGACGGCGCTCTCACGGCCGACCTCGCCACATGCCAACACAGCACAATCACCCTGCGGCCAGGGCGGCGAAGGTCGCTTTTCCCCACCCTCGCCATAGCCGGTACCACGGGCTTCAGCAGACCACTAATTGTCCGCGAATGACGAGGCAGCGGGAATGGACAAACAGAAAAACCACAATTCCACTCCAACTCGACATGCGCCCTATGGACCGGATCTGATCGGGATCTGGGTCTGGATCCGACCTGTACCCACCCGGTATCATGATTCAGAGCTCGTCTCATTCCCCAAGGCCCGGCCTTTTGTTCGCTTGTAAGGGTTTAGGGCACCCCGACTGCAGAAGCTCCCACCATCGGCTCCAGCTGTCCACCATAGGCGGCTCACTCCCACCACCACCAGCCGCGACTCCGACTGTCCCGGCAACTCCGGCTGTCCCGGCGACTCCAGCTATCCACCATAGGCGGCTCACTCCCACCAACAGCCGCGGCGGCTCCGGCTGACCCGACAGCTCCGGCTGTCCCCCATAGACGGCTTCCTCCCACCACCACCAGTGGCGGCGGCTGCGGCTCCGGCTGTCCCGGTGGCCGGCTGACCCGGTGACTCCGCCAGGTGACCGGGGCACCGTTACACATCTGACCGCCGCCACATACCCCGTCCAGACATCCGGGGCCGCCGGGCTGCCCGGTGTAGCCCTCCCCGGCCCACAGTCGTGTAATGGGCCTAACTGACGAGACCGCAAACCGCGACACGAACGAGGCTCACACACGCGAATGGAGATCGCGGACACAAACCTGACCGGCCGGGGCGTACAAAAGGAAAACGTTTTATAGGCCAGCTTATCATGAAGAGCTAGCGGCATGGACATCTACCGACAAAAAAAAAGGGCGTTTACCTTCACCTCATTCATGAACGGTACTCATTCACAAAGAGCGTTTACCTTCATCTCATTCATGAACGGTACTCATTCACCAAGGCGTCAATATGGCTGCGTAGTGATCTTGCCTGAGACGATGGGAGCTGGGTGCAGGCCGTCTCCAATGTTTGGACTTTGGCCAGGTCGCCGTTGGTGGTCCGAGTACCAACGTCTCCCGAGCCACGGATCACGAGGGTACCCTCAGCGTCACGGTGGGTCAACAAACCTGCACTCGAGCCCACCGCGAGACAATGATCGGGACGCGACGCCTCTCATGTATCCCATCAGCCCCGCGGTGGGTCTCAAGTGCCGTGCGATTCGAGAACCTCTCGAGCTGTTCAACGGCCAGGACATTTGTCATGACCAGCTGGGAAGGATAAATATCTGTTCAGGCGAGTCTCGAACGTCCATCCAACAGCGTTAAACTCAACAGTGGATACCGCACAAGTCACCCCGGCCCACAACCACTCCCATATGTTGCCGGTGTCTCATACCAGCTGGAATGTGTTCCAGTACAAACAGACCTAGCATGAGTGACTCGGCTAACACCAATGAGCCCTCGGTGCTGTATCGCCGTACGTTTGCCAGTCATTGCGCCGCCTCAGGGAACGAGGATCACTTGCATTGCAAGGCTTCCAAAACTGCGTCCAACTGAATGAAAGCCAGACGATAAGCACAGCTTCCTCTGAAGATCGTGGATGCATCGCACCAATCCCTGGAAAACGACCCAGCCCTGAGTGTAACACCCCGCCTATTGGCAAACACTCGTCACACGGCCTGCGCGCTGGGACAAATGTGGCGCACCGCCGTGCTGGGAGACAGCGGTGGCGCAGCGGCCGGAACATTGCCGCGCCACGCTCTCTCTTTCGGCGTGCTTTCCTGCTCGGTCCGTTCGTCACTCACGGCCGGCACTGGAGCTCGACCAGCGCTGCACGAGGGTTGGCAGGGCAACAACGGCTGGTGTCCAGCACTGTGTCAGACTGCTACAACGTCACGCATTCTTGAGTGGCCTCCCTTGGACAAATATAAATCATCCGAATACCACTTAGTAGTTGATGCTCTTTGCCTCTTTAGCCAAAGACGTTCCAGTTCTATCAACAGATCTGCTTTCCCTGCGACACAAAGAGCGTTATAAGTAGGTCGGGATGGCGGCGTCCCCTCGCCGGCGGCCGCCACGTCCCCTGGTCTCTCCCTCCGTACGGTGAGATATGTAGGACGGCACGGGACAGGTAGCACGCCTGGCTGGCTGCCAGAGCACGGTGTCGGAGGGGAGGGTGGTATGACAGGGTATGGGGTCGGATAGGGAAAGCCGGCAGCGGCACCAGCGGACCGCAGCTGAGCCGACAGTATCGGACCGACCGGACCAGCAGCAGACCGCAGCGGACCAAAGTAGGACCGGGACCGGCAGACCGCAGCAGACCACAGGAGGACCAGACTGGTCACAGCTCTCTACCCGGCTGACTCTCCGCAGATCAGCCAACCAAGCGTGTCCACTGCGCTGGCGATCGTCACGCCCAGCAAACAGATCCAGTCAGTTGATCGCTGCCGACATTAGCGCGGCAAGAACTGCTGGCAACCAGCACGGTCACGGTATACCGACACGGTCAGAGAGGTCGGCGGTCTGACCTGCCCACCAACCAGCAGCGCCGGCCAGGCTTGCAGTGCGCGCGATATCTCTCCCGTCGAGCCGTCGACCTGTCGTATCTGTCTTTATTGTGCAGCACAGCGGCAAAATCGTACGCCAACAGACGCACGGCAGCTGAACTGCAGCAGCCGTGGTTGCAACGCAGTGTATGTGCAGGAGCGTGAGGGAGTGCAAGGCAGCTGTGTAAAGGAGCTGTCACACCGGTTAACGACTGAGTAAAGCGGCTGTCAGACCGGCAAACGGCTGAGTAAAGCGGCTGTCACACCGGTGGAGTGGACGGCGGTGTAAAACAGCGTCACACCGTCCGAGGCCCGGCCACCGCCCGGCGGACTGTCCCGGCAGTCGCGGTCAGCGGCTTCTCACGGACCCGGCAACTTCACGGATCGCGCGCACACGGAGCGGCGCGAGAATTCCCTCACGGAGCGCCGCGGACGCCTCCCAGAACAGAGCTTAGATCCGCCCAGACGGCACACCACTTCTCCTGAGGAGCTGAGTCTCAACAATAAAACAAAACCCTAAGTGCTTTGCTACGCATGTGCTGCCCAATGTACAGTTTCGCACACCTCTTACGGTATTCTCTTTCATCATTCAATTACACAATTACTTTCAGCACACAGGCGTGGCTGGCTGTCACGCTGTGCGCGTTTGCATGTGCCGGCGGCCGTCTCTGCAGCACCGTTCTTGGCGTGACCGGAGCTCACGCCGCCGCGCGCACCGTTTGCCGCAGCAGCGAACGGGCGAGGCGCGGCGGTGACGGTCGCGGCGCACCGGTAGGCGCTCACGGCGCGCCAGTGACACATCCGGCGCGTCGCTCCGCCCCATACACAGCGGTAATGGCAGAGAGAGGGAGGGAGGACTGGAGGGGAGAGAGGGACAGCTGGAGCCATCAGCTGTGGATGTGGGTCAGCGGGAGGCGGCGGACCGCAGACCGAAGGCGGCCGGGACCGCAGACCAGCTGAGGACCGGGACCACAGACCAGATGGGACCACAGGCCAGGTGAGGCCAAGGCACGGACCATGGATCTGCTAGGTCCACACACCCGCCAGGACCCAGTCATGGACCGCACACCCCACCACAGTGTAGTGACACTGAGTGAAACACGGTGTGTCGAACTACACCGCATTCCCTCCTCCAAACGTATGAGCACGGAGCAGCGTCAGGCGGTCCGAGTCGCCGGTCCAGCCCGGCCGACCGGTGCGATCCTATCGCCAGCTCGTGCGGAGCTGAGCCGCGCGCCGCGACTGACAGTATATCAGACCGGGTGGAGATGCAGCGTCTCACCGAGAGCCACGCCACAAATGGAGCGCGAAGGGCAACAGATGGAGAGGCATAGCAGCCTAATTAGAAAATCACCGCATATTAGATGCTTCCCGTTCCCTGCCATGCCGGGAAGCAGTCCAAGTGATTACATTACCCAGGTTGGACATAACAACTTCACATCCAGCTCGGTAAGGCCCCTCCAACGTCCGTCATAGAGAGGAGGTGACACACTCTGCACCTCCAGTCCTGCCTGTGTGTGACGTTCTTCTGTCCGTCGCGGAGGGCGGTCCAAGGTGACCTGCCAGAGTACGTGGGCCGCACAGCGCCGCTCTCAGCGGGGGGCAGCTGCGGGACACGACTCGGCAGCGTTCATCTGCGCAGCTCGGCTGGTGAATCTCCCGGCCCAGAGGGGTGTATCACCCGGCCCAGCTGGATAAGGAGCTCGGGGGAGGAATTTGGCATCTCCCGGACAATGCCAGAGGACATCTTGGGTTGCTTATTGCGCGGAATAGTCAGAGTGGACATTATACAACTCAAACCGTGCGCCGCGGTATGTTGAATGGCAGACATCTAGAAGGCACGTCGCCTCTCCAAATATTGACGGTTCTGTATGTATAATGCAGGCGAGGACAGTCAAGGAGACCGGCCTCAAACCACACAACAGTTGGCGCCCAATGAGCCCCACGCTGTATGCATTATGAACCAGTGCAGAGTGATATAGGATAAACGGAGCTGCGCTACGAACGGTCGGACCCCAGGCCGGTCACGAGGGCTGGATGGGGCCAGTTTATCTGTCCGCCCTACAGATGTTCCGAGGTAGCACAGAGGTAAAGCTCAGGCGGCCACAAATACCCGTTGTAACTGGTGTTGTGAAAAAAATCCGAGCCTCGACTGTTGTTTGAAAACGGAGGATTGGCGGATAAAGCGGGAAGAAAGGAAGGGAGGAAGAGTGGTGTATACGATCACGGCCGATGCTATCTGGCCTCACGGAGACTGTAAATCACACCTATCCGGTCGTCACGATCTGACCGTGCCATCACGGATTGTGTGTGATGTTTGGGGATTTAATTCCACCCTGACTCCACCGTGCTGGTCATTGGCGTTTATTGTCACGACAATGCCATCATAAGCGGCTGAGTAGGACGGCCGCCCGTTCCATGAACGGGGTGAGTCGTCCCGGCCGGAAACGCGTCACAGACAGCCTGATTTCCGCCGGAAGGGGCCCCGTTCCGCCGGTGGCGGTGGCGCAAAGGGTCCAGTTTTGTCACTGATGGTGACGGGGGAGGCGTCACCGGAGGGCGCGGTGGAACACGGTAAGGGGAGGGGACGTGAGTGGAGGGTGGCGCGGAAGGGTTCATGCTACTTGGCCGCGTTTACCACAAACGGGGAAAGTGGAAGCACTTCCATCACATAGACGGAGTGCTTGAGATGGATGTAAACAAAAACAGAATAATCGGAATAAATGCCCGAAGACGTTAAACAGCAAATTTCTACAGTTACTTTGACCGGCAGATGTCAGCCTCAGCGCGGGTAGGGGTAAGCTCTTTACCCTCCGGCCGTCAGCGCAGCTGGTCGGCAGAAAACACAGAGCGGGGCGGGGGCTGGTGTTGGCCTGTGCCTCACTCAAGTCCCCGGTTAGCGGCCTGTGCAGCCGTGCAGTCTCCAGCGCGGCCAGCACTGCAGGCGGTGGTCGCCCGCGTGCCGGCCGGCCGGCGTTAAAGTCGCCCGGCCGTGAGGGGGTGATACAACACAGAAACCTATGGCAGTCGAGGGCGGCCACAATGAAACGATGCACTCAGGGCTGTATACAAGAGCATGAATAGGCGTCTACATGGCTCTTAACAGTGCAAGTCACTGTATAACCATTACTAAAGAAAAAAATAGCAAAACTGCCCATAACAGACACACTTGTTCATGTCCTTCCTACTCCATAAAAGGGCTGTCTCATCCTGATGTATCAGCCACCAGTCCCCTGCCCATTCACTACTTGGTCAACCCTTCCGTGCCATGAACGGGTCCCTCCCCTCCCCTGTCATCAACCGATACCGTGACCGGACGCGCCCCAGACTTCCACCGACCCCGCGCGGTGGCCCGATCGGCTTCTATCCGCCGCGCGGCCCACGCATAGGTCCAACCTCCGATAGAGCCGGCGGATTGGCGGGCGTCGGGACGGGGAGCCGATAGAGCTGAGGAATTTGGACCCGTGGGAGGGAGACAGCACCTTGATGGAACTGGGGAATTTGAAACCGTGGGAGGAGGGTGAGGGAAGATTACAGTGGAGAGGCAGGGTTTAATCTGAAGATCTAGCGTGAATGGCCAGATTATAGTCTTCGTTAGAGAATGTGGTGACATACAGGTGATAATGATGATCAGAAACCCTCTAATTATGATAAGAAAACCTTATGTAGGCTAAAAAAGAGGACATCGAAAGCAATCCCACTTCGGTGAATTATGTTTCCATCAATGAAGCACCTGTCATATTAGGTAAATGCTGAACATTTTGCAGCAATACCAAACCAAACCATTGTTTTTTTTTGCGAGTCATTCCGGGCACACCCGTTCCGAGCTCCGACCCGGTGCGCAGCCACACACACAAACACCAGTCGGGCGCGTCAGTTGGCCACGCTCTGTTTGCGCCGCCAGCGCTCCGGCAAATCGGCCCAACGGCGTCTCAGAGGTACGCCGTCGACCGCGACGCCGCAGACTACGGTGTCATCGTCTTCATCAACGTTACCATCGTCATCATCGTCACCATCACAATCACCATCAAAGGCATCACAGTCACTGTACCGCAATGTCCGCTCCAGTTTCTACTCACATTTCAGTTTCAAAGCTTATAGCGACCGATACCCGGCCGCGAAAGGTTAAAAAGGTGGAAGTTTAGGTTCACCAAGCGAGGCGAGAGGATGGTTACAGACAAGGCCAGGTCACGTTTGGGTGAAGGTGATTGCGGAAATATGAAATACGGCGATGTGTTGGGATGAATCGCGAAACTTCAAGCAACAGGTGAGACTTGTGTGCTTGATCTGTTTATCATTCTTCCTTGTTTACATCCAGTCACTATCTTGTAAATGTTATCATTTGCTTTCGATGTTCAGATCCCTAAACTAACACGGGAAAGACAAATCCTGCGACAGTCTCTAACTGATTTGATCCCCGCCGCCCCGGAAGCCACTGACCTCTGTAGAACAGCGAGCGAGGATAGACACTGACCGAGCTACCTAGAGGTGTGACCGGACGGCGGACGGCGGGGGCGGGGGCGGCGCGCCCCGCAGCCGCCCATATTCAGCCGCCGCCACCGCCCACCGACGGACAAGGTCGGGCGGGGTGACCTCAGCGGCCGCTGCGCCACTCAGAGGTCACGGCGTCGAGCAGCGGACCCACAGCTGAGCCCAGGAACCGGTCAGGGCAGCCACAGGTGCCGGAGGACACAGCAACGCCATTAACGCCACCAGACGCCAGCCGTACTGTCCGGCTGAGGTCATACCAACAAGATGTCTTTAGAAGAGGATTACTAGCGGATATTATCAACCTGCGTATCGACGTGAGCCAGGGTTCATCTTCACACGAACACACCTTATGAAAGTAGCGTCGAGTGGATTGACAGCCATGGTCGAAGTACAGCGGACCACAGAATCTGTTTCCCGTCACTGCATTCCACCTCTTACAGTGTACCATGGCGGTGGCGTGTCAAGTTCACCAGCCGTAACCCACAGCTTTTACGTGGCGTGGCGTCCCAGCGGCTCAGGCCCGGGTGATCTACGCCCGGGTGGCCTACGCCCGGCTGACCTACGCCCGAATTGCCTACTCCATCGAATGTCTACGCCCGGGTGACCTACGCCCGGCTGACCTACGCCCGAATCGCCTACTCCATCGAATGTCTACGCCCGGGTGACCTACGCCCGGCTGACCTACGCCCGAATCGCCTACTCCATCGAATGTCTACGCCCGGGTGACCTACGCCCGGCTAACCTACGCCCGAATCGCCTACTCCATCGAATGTCTACGCCCGGCTGACCTACGCCCGGCTGACCTACGCCCGAATCGCCTACTTCATCGAATGTCTACGCCCGGCTGACCTACGCCCGGCTGACCTACGCCCGAATCGCCTACTCCATCGAATGTCTACGCCCGGCTGACCTACGCCCGGCTGACCTACGCCCGAATCGCCTACTCCATCGAATGTCTACGCCCGGCTGACCTACGCCCGAATCGCCTACTCCATCGAATGTCTACTGCTCCCCTCCTGTCCGATTAACGAGTGAAGATTTCGCATACCAAAGTGACCCTTCCGGGGGAACCGGCACCCGCAGTCAGGTAACAATGGGAAGGGTCGGAGGTACCGACCGCCGCGCCGCATGGTGACAGGTGATTCCCGGGACGTCCGAGCGTCGCCTTTCAGACGCATCGCCGCCTTCCCCCCCCCCCCGCCGCGCCGTGCCGCGCCGCACAAAGTAGACGGACCCTGCCGCGGAGCGAACTACCCGACCAGGCTGTCATCATCGGCGGAGAGCCTGAACTGCTTTTTTAATCGTTGAGCTGATCGAGCTTGAGTAGCCATGCTTGCGTATTTCACGCTTCAGCCCTGCTGTGAGCCATGTTTTATGATTTCTCATTTCAGATCTTAACAATGATCTTAGGTAGGAAGAACCGTGAGAAACGCCCCTCCCCCTTAGCCCTCGCCGGTATAGGTGGGGGGGGGGGGTCGAACAGCCCCCTCTCGGTTTTCGCAAATAACTCGCGTAAAAACCCGCTGATCGCGACGGAACTTTCATTACCCTCGCGTTCATCAATTTTACACCTACCCTAACAATTTCATGACCCTGACGCAAATGACCTTTGACCTGTGACCTACTTTTCGAGACCATGTTTGGCCGGAATCGCGATTCGGCGTATGTCGTCTCCTCTTAGCCGCGCGTTTGCACTCTTTTCGTGGTTTCAAGGGTTCAAACATGTGATATGATATTGCTCCTACGCGTTAGGGTGGGTGTCAAGTTCACTTGAAGCTCAGGACAGGTCACTGACCTTAAATGAGCTCGGTTTACTTTTACATGTTTCTAGGCTAGTTTTTTTTAGCTTAATTCGAATTTAGCAACCATATGAGCATTTACGAAGTAGTTTTGGTGCCATTGTAACATGTTACGAAGCTGTCAGAGGCGGTTGACACCTACTACGAATACCCGGCAAAACCACTACTGGTTGACCTGAACTGACCTGACCCGACCTGGCCTAAAAGCATGAAGACATCATCTGTGATAAAAACTAACATGATATTCGTGATCAGAACCCCGAATAACCCCGTAGCAGCCACACTTTACGACCTAACTGGTCTCGATTTTCCCGACTTTTGGGCCATTGACCTGGCTTGGAAGGTCAACCAATGACCTAGGACCTTAAAATTGGGTATCATCGGCTTCCTCTTGTCACGGGAAACACGCTCGTTGTTTCGCGAAGCTCTAGCTCGATCAGGGGTGAGACGGCAAGGGGGTCCAACGGACTTCCCCCGCCCTTATACGTTTGCGGCTGTCAAAACACCAATACTGGCGAGGGGAAGTGTGTCACCGCTAGACTAGTTATTTGACCATGTACTATTAGGTATTTATCTATATTTATTTATTTACGATCTCAAGCCTCCACGTGGTAGGTTTTAAAGCTTACGTCATTGCACAGTATGTCTTAAAAGTACCGCGCAAAGCAACAGTGGATCCATCAAGCCTGACCGAGGAAGGACTGCTAGTCACCGAAACAATGGATATCCTCGTCCATTCCCCAGGTCAATTGGTTCGGTGACTTTCAAATTATAGCAGGCCCTTCCTCGGTCAGGGTTGATGGATCCACCGTCACTTTGCGCGGTACTTTTAACCCTCGCCCTGGCAGGGCATTTGGCTCCTATGGCACCTAGAAACACCAAATTTGGTAGATAGGTGGGCCCCTTGGAGTTCTCACCCCTGTGCAAATTTGGTTGCTCTAGGTCAATATTTAGGGAGTTTTTGGGGGATATAAATGTAAAAATTTCGCTAAATTAGGTCAAATGTTTTTCGCTTATAACTTTTGATCTAAGATAGAGCAAAAAGAAAAGCAGACTGTACATACATTGGAGTGTTATGCATACATACATAGGTACAAACCATGGTCACAAGTTCATCGGTGCAAAACTCACAGCCTATATAACGCACTATGCCATATACTATTTTAAAGACCTTATCTTTCAACCATTAAACAAAATAATGCATAAAGCACTGGTATGCTGCATTCGAGCGTGAATGAGCTTTTCCAAGACATTTCGAAACGGGGTGTTTTATATTACGGGTATGGTAAGACGCTATACTTTGGTTGTCACCTAATTATGAGTTTCGTTTGCATAGAAAATGCATTTAATGTTCCGTTTTCGTATGAGTGTCAGTAACGTGGCCTTCGGACAATAGGTTTAGACGAAGAACCGTTTCAAAAACCAACAATACTTAACCCTATTAGTGGCAGGCTCCTGGCTACCCCCTATTAGTGGCAGGGGGGGCTGTTTACGACCCCCCCCCTTGATATCTCGAGATCTAACGAGCCGATTTTCAAAATTCAAACGGCATTCGATTTCGCTCGACGAGATCTACATTTCTAAAAAAAAAAAAAAAAAATTCAATAGGCGGGTAGAGGGGGGTAAAAACGGGCAAATTGCAGATACCTTTTAGACTGCTTATCACGGCCAGGTTTCTGAACCAATCTTAACGCAACTTTTGCCGATCGATAGAGAATGAACCAGGAATTCACATGGATCCTAAAAATATGCATTTTCAAAAATCATAGGCGGATACAGATCATTGAGATTGGGGGTACACAAAAAGTATAGTAAATAAGGTTTTTGTTGGTACTGTTTCTAAAAAGGGTGGCAATGGTCTTGTTATGTTACAATTTTCTTATGAGAGAACGACTAAAATTGTATTGGTCATGCATAGGCGGTGTCAGGGCACCTATGTTGGGAGGTAAAAAATAACCCCCCCCCCCTTTTGGACGCCTGGATCCGCCTATTATAGCAAAAACGTGTCAAAAGAGGATGCACAATAACTTTGTATATGTTATCACATGATACCTTTCATTCACTGTTCGTAAAACTGGTGCAGCATCGTGATCTTCGCCCCTCAGTGAGCTGGTCATAAGGTCGCCTGAGACAGTGTCCCTTACGATCCGAGATATAGCTACCTGCAAGTTGAGAAGATGCTTCTTCCTGCAAGTTTCATTTCTCTGCAAAAGATAACTTCGCACTGATGGCCTTCGGATTTTTTTTTTTTTACCAAGTAGGGGCTTCCTTACAACGTGACCGTCATTAGAAAGGTAAATAGTATTCACTTAAAGTAGTGCTAAATGACAGACATACTGATAGATAAATGACCGACATCAGATATCGCGCTACAAACAATCACTGTAGAATTCACAAAACGCACTGATACCTGGCTCCGAAGACATCCATATACCTACCATTTTACATGCTATAAAATGCTTTACAATCCAGAAGTGGCTATATTGCGATGCATTGTTGCTAATTGGGGCAAATAGATGAGGAAAAAGTTTAAAACATTCCTTTTGCAGTGGGGCTATATATTGCGCTAGGCAACCTTGCTTGCAAACGCTTAACCCTATTAGTGGCAGGGGGGTTGTTTTTATCCACCCCTCAGGTTTTCCGGAAATATCTCCGAAACCGCTGAAGCTACGATGCTGAAATTTTCTGACTTTTCCTAAAACTAAATTGGGCACATTCCCTGAAAATTTCAAGTTCATAACTTTACCAGGGGCGGCTCCAGAGCACTGGGAATTGGGGGGTCCTATTCGTGAAGCGAGTCCACTGAGGTGTCTCTTTCATCGCACCTACTGTTGGCGTTTTGCAGCCGCTAGCATAAATTATATACCTACCCAAAAATAACTGAAATTCAAACGCAGTTTATGGTGTATCATTCAAGAGGTAAATGTTCTACATGCACATACACAAACGAAGCAATAAGGTACTCAATTAACCCTCGCCGGCCGATGGGGGGACGGCGGGTGCCGCCCCCCCCCCCTAGGGTTTTTTCCGCGATAGCTCCTAACACACTGGCGATGGAAAGCTGGAACTTGGCATACCTAACCTTTGATTCAAGGCAGATCTTTTGACACCAACGGCATTTTCGAGTCAGGTCAGGTCACTGACCTATGACGTTATAAGTGGACCTCTGCACCGTCTTCAGATGTCGCAACTTCACAACGCCCTCCCAGAGGAAACCCACAGGGAAATGAAACTTGCAGGATCTAGTATCCATAACGAGTCTCACAACTTGTATATCTCGGATTTTTCCTAAAGGTCATATGAGGTCAGGTCATTTTCGTGACTTCCCCATTAAAAGTCAATGGGGAAAAATGAAAACTGCTATTCTGGCGCCGGGAACGATCTCCAACTATCTCAAGCACACAGAATCGTGATTTGACGTACTCCTTGCAAGGTTACATGCGTCACTTTTGCAATGTTGACCTTGCGTGACGTCATTTACAACGTCATCAAGGCCATTTTAGTTTTTCGTCAATCACTCCCGATCAAATTGAGCTAGCGAGCCAGGAAAGCCACCAATGAACTCAGGAAGACCTGCCGAATCGAATGATATGCGACATGACCTCTTTCGACCAACTTCGTGACCTGGGGGCGCTGAACTGACCGTGACCTGAGGGCAACACCCTAAGTTGACCTGACCCAAATAAAAAGTATATCATTCGACGCGCCTGAGCGAGGCGAACACGATGCTGCCAAAATCGTGGCTCTGCGACCGTTTTTTGCGAAGTTATTCGCCAAAAACTGAACCGTACCTTGGGGCACTTGACCTGAGCTCAGAGGTCACCGGTTGACCTAGGACCTTAAAATCGGGTACCAATCTCTGCGCCTCGTAACGGCACACACGCTCTTTTTTTCTGACACGCGCTAGCTCCACCAGGGGCGAAACGGCGAGGGGGATCGTACCCGCTCACCCCCCTCCCCTCGGCCGGCGCGTATGTAGAAAAGCAATAGGTCCGGCGAGGGTTAACCTTCCAGGCTTTTATTTCCAAAGGCGTTCACATATGAAGGATATTGACAAAACTTTGAACCTATGCATATTGGCCACTTTGCCCCATACCCTGGGGCAAAGCGGCCACCGGCGTCTTCTCGAGTCCCGATATGAGAAACAAAATAATTGCCTCGTGTACGACTAGGGTATTTGATGGTGACAAGGTTAAGCGAGGATGGATGTTTACTTTATCATCTTCCACCTGTATGTAAACAAAAAAAGGATTTTCATGACAATAAACATTTATTTGCATTATTTGGTAACTCGTGCAACTGAGAAGTGGCCAAGATGATTGCATGACGACACATTTGAATATAAATAATGTTTTTATCCAGATGGAAGCAACTTATGGCCAATTGGGGGGTGGCCACTTTGCCCCGGCCACTTTGCCCCGCGAATACCGTCCGAGACAAAAATATTCCAGCTTAGCTATTAGTGGGGTAAAAAACATTAAAATTGGTAGAATACATGTACGATAACCATGCAATGCATGGACAAGATTGCTTATAAAAATTCCAAACGGTTATGGAATAACATAACATTTAAAAATTGTAAACATAGTTGGTAACCTGGCAAGAAATGCTTTTCCGTGTTTCACAGAACTATGGTGATGGGCCTGAAACCCCGGTCTGGCTCATTTGAACGACCGTGGAGAGAAGTATAATTGGAAACCATAAATTGGAACTGACGCCAGCTATGAAGGGCTAAAACGATGGGTGGCCGCTTTGCCCCGGGTGGCCGCTTTGCCCCACTCTCCCCTACCCTCCCGGGAGTAGCTAGCGCACATGGTGACCAAAAATTTTTCCAAAGGCTATGATAGGTTGGCCGCTAATGACGTCAGAGTGACGTCATTTTTGCCATTTTCGACCCAAAAAAAGGTTTCGCGGGAAGAGCTGTCAGGCCTACAGCTTTAGAGATACAGAAAAATGTTTTGAACATAAAAGGTGTGGAATTAAGAGGGCTACAAAACTGCTATTTCGGTTTTTCGAATTTTTTGGATTTTGACCCCAAAAATCAAAAAATATATTTTTTGAATATAATAGCCGACAAATCCAATAAGTTTTTTGAATTTCGAAAAAAACCGGAATATATGTGATAGTCCCTACCGCCTTCTATCTACATACCAACTTATGTTTTGGCCAAGTTATAGCGAAAAAACTGTTTAAAATTGATGACGTCAAATTTTCAAACTCAAATTTTAGCAATTCTAGACCTCGTAGCGCAAAACAAAGACCACCATTAGACTCCCCTTGACGAGATGCATCGAACCGATGCCCATTTTATGCAAAAATATCAACTTTGAAATCTGACCTCTTTTGACCTGACCTCCACCAGAAAGTGACCTAAACCGTACCTGATGGTCTTATAACCAATACCATTGAGTTGGGAATGAAAAACTGGCCATAAAACATGCATCCCACAACTTTAGTAAAGTTGGGTTCATGTGGTGACCCTTGGTGACCTTTGGTGACCTGACCTGTGAGCTGACCTGGTATGACCAGTGACCTCTAATAGCAACGTATGTACTAGACAACTGACGGCTTATCGCTGATTTTCGACAAAATGCGTTTTACTCGGTGTTATAGCGCTTTCCCTAGAGGCCCCGTGAACGGTGAAACATTTTATCTTTGACCTGACCTGTGACGTCATCGGTGACCCCGAGGTCAATGAAATTTGGTTTCCTTCAACAAATTTGACAGAACTATCGAACGCCGTTTGAATTTTCCGGATCCGTCCAGTAGTTTCGGAGATACGAGGGGGGGGCAAAAAATGCCCCCCCCCCACCGCGCGGAAGGTGGCTGGGAGGCCCACCGCCTGCCGGGTTAACCAATTTTGAAATAATTACTGCCGATCGATGCAGAATGAACCAAATATTAACATGAATCATAAATATAACCATTTCGAAAAATAAAAGGCGGATACAGGTAATCGAATTAGGAAGCACACAAAATGCAACATAAATCGGTTTCTTCGTTGGTGATATCACGAAAACGTGTTGGCAATAGTCTAATTATGTTACAAAAATGCGTGATAAAATTACCCAAACTAATTTGAAAATTCATAGATGGCGTTAGGGTACCGAAGTTGGCAGGTGAAATCGATCTCCCTTTCTTTTCCGGGGTCCACCTATGATCCACCTGGCACCTCTTGTTCACTTGTGAACCTACAAAAAATGTTCATTTCAATCGCTATTGCATTTGTTATTTTACACACTTAACGTCATGATCTGAGTAGAAAATATTCGCTGTGTGTACACTTTCCATACTTTCCATGTAATTACTTTCCAATACCTTCCAACATTCACTGGACGCGCCTAGATATCTTTTTAATAGC
Source organism: Amphibalanus amphitrite (assembly GCF_019059575.1). Taxonomy (NCBI): domain Eukaryota; kingdom Metazoa; phylum Arthropoda; class Thecostraca; order Balanomorpha; family Balanidae; genus Amphibalanus; species Amphibalanus amphitrite. Next base: position 88,400 of record NW_024883208.1, read on the forward strand.
TTGCAAGTGTTCCAGAACTTAACTGAATTGAGTCACTCCAGGACAATCTAACTATTACCAAGCCGCTCATCAAATGCTACGTTGCGTATCAATATCACACCCCTTTTTTGGACGCCTAGATCGTGCTATTATAACCCTCGCCCTGGCAGGGCATTTTTCGTAACGCGGCCTGGGGGGGGGGGGGGATCCGACCTCCTGGCGTTTCGAAACTAAGCGTCGTAGCGCTTCCCTACAAAGACAAGTCGATTGCTCTTTACGAGTATTCGCAACTGGTGATACCTATATTTTTATCCTAGGTCAATATTTGACTCCGTTTTGGCTAGTCAACGATCAAATTACGGGGAAAAGCTAAAATTTTCCAAGCTATTTAGCCAATAATGGCAAATCTATGAAAGATATCAACATGAAACTTTCACGACCGTGTTTCTCAATGAATTAGCAACAAAATGATGCATAGTTCACTGCAGTTCAGTCATTACTGGCGTGACATAGTCCCCGGGAACACGAGAGTCACACCCGCCGCTGGCGAGGACTGTCCTAATTGACCTGAGGTGACCTTGTAAAGATCGAGGAACAATTTTGAAAGCATTTAGATGAAGATTGAACCACAGATTCGGATTCAGGACCTCAAGAAACCCTACTAAACACAGACATGCGAGGTCAATGACCTTTGTTGACCTTAGAAAGGTCAATATACGATGTAATGTTTCATGTCCTGTCAAAATCTGACATAAGTCACAGAATAATTTCGTTCTTGTCGATGGGATCGCGTCCAGTTACGCCAGATGTACGATTTTGTCAAAAAGAGTCGGAGGTTTTACCTATTGTGAGGTCATAGCTCGGTGACCTGACATGACCCGAAAATATTTTTACCGAAAGATTGAGCTGAAAGTTAGCATGTAGGTAGGCACCCACTAAGCCATGCATATCCATGTGCCAGATTTGGGGTGCTGTTACACGTGCGCACGCGCAGGGGTCGATTCCAGATCTCGAAGCCGCCTGTACTGATTGCGCTCAAATTTGGTACACGGTTAGGGAGCAGTTGGTAGGGTGCCGTGCAAAAGTCAGTTGGGACCCAGTTGGCACGTGCGCACATGCAGGGTGCCGCTTCCAGATCTCAAGAACGGCTGGGCCGATTGCGCTCAAATTTGTCACATCACTAGGGACCGGTTAGTAGGTCTTGGGGTGCAGTGCACAAGTTATTTGGTGGTACCCCCTCGCAATTTCGCACGTGCAAGGCCCACCCTCCCGCTCACTCCGTTGGTCGCCCCAAAAGGCGTTTTTACTGGTGTGCACGATTACTTTATAAAAATGCTGAAGTGTTGCAAGTAATTGACAAATATTGTCCAAAGCATGCTGCCTTTGTCCAACCAAATTCCGATTTGGGCATAGGACAAAATCGGAATTCTGAAGGTACAAAATCCAATTGGCACCACTCTAACAGATGTGGTAAGGTTGTGATAGGTTTTACCGAACGGAGATATAGACGATCTGTCAACTGACGAGAGAAGCCAAACTCTGTCAACTGGCTGGTGTGCAGCAAGCAGATATTGATATTCTGCAACGGTTATTTTTGTTGTTGTTTTAATCTTTCTTCAATAAGGTACCTATGTTAGAGCTGTTGTGCCTATTTGTTTATACACCAAACAACATCGGTGATAGCCAGATAACTATTTCATGGCGTGCAAAGAAAGACTGTTCAAGTTACCCAACGGTCGGGTTATTTGGATACACCGTCACTTGACGGAGAAGCAAGGCTTTACTTCACATTTTTCAAAAAAAAAATATGTTCAACTTGAAACTTGATGCACTCTATGGCAATGACTCTTGTCAAGTTGTTGGAAAAGTCAAGGCTGTTCAAGTTGTTCTTAGGACAATAAAAATTTATTTCATTGGCTTCCACTCGCCAAACCCGCTTTCCCTATAGCTCAATCAAGGGATGAATCACTGGGTGGTTCTTTCGACCCCTCCTCACCCTCCTGCAATTGAAGTTAGCCGTTGGCAAAGACACTAATTCGTGCAGGGGTTCATTTTCACTTGTCCTTTTAATGTAATCGGTGACTTAACACGCGCAGTGGAAGGGGGGGCGGATTTCGCCCACCCCTCCTGTTTTTCGCCAATAACTCGCGCCGCAAGCATAATATCAATGTGAAATTTCGGCTACCTGTCCAGAATTGAATTGCGGATCTTCTCATGCAAGAGGTAAGAAAATCGGTTCCCAACTTTTCTAGTAATAGCGGTGTAAAGTCAAACATCCTGCCGCCGCGGCGGCGCGGCGGCGCGGCGTCAAATTCGGTGAGAAGACTGAGAAATGTACAGGCAATCACATGGTCAAAGAATTTTGGAAGTCGGCCAGTAACAACTTAAGTTATGAGTGTGTAAACACAAAATTGTGATTGCCGCGTTTCCCGCGTCGGCCGATCCCGCTTCAGCCGGCGACATCTTACCCTTAGCAGGCTTCTAACTGCCATATTTATTGTTGGATTATCTAGAAATTCACCATACATACTCACAAATGTCTGTTCTTTCGTATAGTGAAAGATTGAAGAAAATCGGCCGGTAACTTTTTGAGTTATCGGCATGTAAACGCAAAAAAGTTGCTAATATGGCAGATTTGACCACATTTGACCTCATTTGACCTTGAAGATATTGACCAAGGGTCATGAAATTCACACACAACAGAGTTCCCCATGGCCCCCACCTACCCTCCAAATTTCGTCTTTCTAGCTCCAGTGGGAGCTGAGATCTTAGGGGGGGGGCGACATCCGCCCCCCCCCCTTCCACTGGGCGTAGTACTCGCAACCGTTCCACTGCGCGTGTTAAGCCAGCAGGCCAAATGGACAAAAATCCATACAAACCCAGGTGATGCCACGGGCCCACGGCCCTCATCCTTGTCAGCGTCCACTCCCTCGGCGGCGGCGGCGGCGGCCCGCCGTGCCGTGCGCCGCGGCATGTTACCTCTCGCCGCGCCAGGGGCCGCGGGGCGGGACGCTACCCCCCGCTGCGCCAGGCGACCCCCGGGCCTGGGCACCGCCGCGACGGGCGACGGACGACAACAGAGCAAACAAAGGATGGGGCCGCCAGTCAGCCGGCGTAGTGAATGGGTAAATCCTTACTCGATAATACAGCAGGGACTGCTCCACGAACACGGGCAGGCCGTACGCTAGTAGACATTCGATGGAATAGGCGATTCGGGCGTAGGTCAGCCGGGCGTAGGTCACCCGGGCGTAGACATTCGATGGAGTAGGCGATTCGGGTGTAGGTCAGCCGGGCGTAGGTCACCCGGGCGTAGACATTCGATGGAGTAGGCGATTCGGGCGTAGGTCAGCCGGGCGTAGGTCAGCCGGGCGTAGACATTCGATGGAGTAGGCGATTCGGGCGTAGGTCAGCCGGGCGTAGGTCACCCGGGCGTAGACATTCGATGGAGTAGGCGATTCGGGCGTAGGTTAGCCGGGCGTAGGTCAGCCGGGCGTAGACATTCGATGGAGTAGGCTATTCGGGCGTAGGTCAGCCGGGCGTAGGTCACCCGGGCGTAGACATTCGATGGAGTAGGCGATTCGGGCGTAGGTCAGCCGGGCGTAGGTCACCCGGGCGTAGACATTCGATGGAATAGGCGATTCGGGCGTAGGTCACCCGGGCTGATCCCGTCCCAGCGGGAAACATTCCCAAGGGACTGGGAACCGGCACCGCCGAACAATGCCGTGTGTGCCGCCTGCATTGTTTGCCTTCGACTGTGTATTTGTGAGCCTGCAAGGTTACCAGTGTGGTCTGGAGATCGTGACGACTACTTTCTGTTAACAAGGATAGACAAACAGCGGGTCTACTCGTCATTCCACGAACGACGCGTCAAATTGCTGCAAACGTCAGTTTAGCAGCGACGCACCATCTTTATCCCATTGGCTCGGGAAAGCCCGAATACACAGTCCCCACCCATGAATCAAATACCACGGAGCCGAGCCGACCACTAAAAGTCCCCAATCGTGTCTGTATGCACCTGTGAATGAAGCTCAACCAATCCCCAGCGCCACTATTAGCACCGCACCCACAGCACGTCATTTCCACGCCGGTCCGGCAGCCAGGGAACACACCACCGGACCGCAGCCGCACGGTGGAGCGTGAAGTCGCACATAACGAGCGGCGACATTGCGTGGCAGGAAAATTAGACAACTCCATCGTTCACTGACGTCAGGGACCGCAGGCACTGAAGGAAGTGCTGGGTGGGGAGTCCGGGCTCAGACCGCACGCTAGCGGGTCAGCACGTCAGAATAAATAACATGCGGACGTTCATGAAAGAACATGTGATCTTTTCCGTCAATGTTTCGGAGGATGGCATGGAAGCAACGCATGAACGGAAATGGGGGGGGGATGGGGATGAGAATTGATGACACCCATTGGAACCGTGTCACCCTGCCCTTGGCCCGGCTGCAGTTCATCAACACACCGCCCCGAAACATGGCACATTATGTTAGGCGTAATCCAACTAAGCCAAGTGCCACTCTGAGCTATCTGAGCCAAACAGCGGTGTGGGTCAGCTGAGTCCGGTGCCATTCTGATCCAACTGAGCCATCTGGGCCAGATAGCAGGTGAAATGGTGAGCTCGTTGAGCCAGGTGCTATTCCAGCGAAGCCAACCGAGCCACGGTCTCCGCCTGGCGTGGTCCGGCGCCGGTCTCTGGCCTGGTCCGGCGCCGGTCTCTGGCCTGGTCCGGCGCCGGTCTCTGGCCTGGTCCGGCGCCGGTCTCTGGCCTGGTCCGGTGCCGGTCTCTGGCCTGGTCCGGTGCCGGTCTCTGGCCTGGTCCGGCGCCGGTCTCTGGCCTGGTCGGGCGCCGGTCTCCCACTCGGCCCACACGGCCGCACCACCAGGTGGCTGACGTTCGACACACATCTTCCCGTCACAGCACAGCAGCAGTGACGTGGCAGCGGGCCGCTTTCACAGGCGGCGTGACCGGCCGCCGTCGGCTACGGCAGATATTCGCGGCAGATATCCGTAGATACACGGGCAGGGACGGCTGACCCAATAGATATCCAGATACCCGGGCAGTGACGGATCAGGCTCGGTAGATATCCCCGATAGATATCCGCAGATACGCGGGCAGGGACAGATCTGCGCCGGTAGATATTCCCGGTAGATATTCGCAGTAGATATCCGCAGATATCTAGTGATAAATCGGCCACCACAACCACTTGCAAAACACCGATTGGGTGCCCGATACCGAGTGTCCCTTCAGAGACGTCATTTACCGGGTGCAGGCATTCCCTGAAAATGGCCGTGAGATAAAAATGTTACGGCAGTTCCCGGGAGCAGCACTCGCTCCGCTGGCGGCCGCTGTGATGTGGCTCTGGCTCTGAGAAACCCCGTCAGCCCGTACCGCGCGGATCCCGGTAGCCGCAGGTGGTAATCCCGGCCGGACAGCGGCAGAGCAGCAGCTGTGCGCCTTACGCCCAACACAAGTGGGAAGGAAGAAACACCAAGGACAACAGAGGTTAGCGGCGCCGGTGGAGATGCAAAATCGGTGTCCCAGCACACTAATTTCGGTAATGAACACAGTCAGTCTGTTTTGTGTGAATACGAATACCAGATCATGTGGAACAGAATATGGAGCAACACACACTACATCTACCTGCCACAGATGGCCCTACGGTGGATCCCGCATCGTGCGACCATCACCTCCGACAGTGGCCGATTTTCACCTCTGCCGATGGATCAGCTGGCAGCCGGTAGCGGCCCTCCCACCCGAACACACCACACCGGACACCATTAGACAGTGACGGCGGCCGGTCGGGCCGAGCAAAAACCCGGCCGGACCCGCCCACCCGGCCACAGAACAGCGGGCTAGGGTTGAAAGGAGGATAGCAGAGAGGTGACACAACACAGGCTACGGCTGGGCACTTGCACTGGGCGGGTCGCAGCTGAGCACATGAGCAGGACAGACGACACAACACGGCGGGCTACAGCTGGGCAAAGGGGCCAGGGCAGGTGGGGACACGGCACAACACGTTAAGGCTGGGTAGAGCGGCTGGGCACTCCGCAGGTGACAGAACAACAGGCCTCAAATGGACAGGGTGCTGGGCATTAGGTTGGCGACAACACTACAGGCCACAGCTAAGCAGAGGGGATGGACAGCGAGGCGACACGGCACCTCTCAACCCGATTCATCCACCGTCGACGGAAAGGGAGGGGAGACGACAAAGCTCAACATGCTACAACTAAGCAGGAGAGCTTGACAGGCGACACGCATGACACTCAACGAGCCACAGCTGGACAGAGGAGACGGACAGCGATGCGACACGGCACCTCCCAGCCCGGCCCCGTCCACCACCTACGGAAGGGGAGGGGACGAGGTGTGGGATTAGCTGCTGAGATAGGGTCAGCCGGCTGCAGCGGTGCAGCGGGGCGCCCGACAACAAACAGGGGAGGAGGAATGAATGGAATCACGGCTGGATTACGGGGAGGTAGTACGGAGCAGCTGGGGCGGTCGGAAGGACGTGGGAGGTGCTGACGGAACTACAAAACAGAGAGAGGCGGATAACAACTCGGTGGCAGCGTTGAATGACAGCCTTATCTTCATCCATCCGACACGAGAAACTCTGAAGTCGATTTCAGAGTCAGAGTTGATGTTCTAATCTAGGAACTCATGGATAGCTTTAATAGAGGAATCTAAACTAATCACATTTTTCGTCGCCCCACTGCCCAGACCAGTGCCGTGACCCTCATTGTAATCACAGGCGCACGATAACACAGCGGTCAGGTCACTAGACGATATTGAGCCTTGGGGACACCTCGGAGACAGCGCGGTGTTACATTTCACTGAGCTGCGATAAGACCCGCTATTTTGACTGATAAATATTACACGAAACTTCAAACGCACATTTCGCATTACTGCTCACCTACTTATTCACCAAATGACACCCCGCTCAAATAACAGTAGCCTAACAGATAACAACATGAACGCCATCCAGCAGTACCATCTCCCGACCTACGCCGCGCGCGCGCAGGGAGGACCAGAGTCCCTCTCTCACGGAACCTGTTCCGGCAGCTCTCCCAGTAAGGTCCTGCCCACACCACCGCCGCTGCCTCTGCCGCCTCCCAATCGGTCGGCCATCCGAGGGCACATGCTAATACCGTGCCGCCGCGTCCCGGCGACCCCGGCCTCAGCTGCAGGCCGGGAGATGGGCTATCGGGGCCGGTCTGGGCGCGACGCGACACCGCAGGAGGACAGGGAGCGGCGTGAGCCTGTCAGGACGGGGACCACCGAGACACCGCAGGAGGACAGGGAGCAGCGTGAGCCTGTCAGGACGGGGACCACCACGTGAGGATACCTGTCAGGACCACAGCTGGGGCAGGACGCGGCCACAGCGTGCTGAACTTGCCCCCAGGACGGTGGGTGACCTGAGGGCTGACAGGGTCTCATGACTATTCTCATTACAACACAGCTCGCTGTACTGAGGCTCTATGGAGAGTGACAGAGCGTCCCAGCTGGCGGTTGCTGAGTGACAGGTGGCAGTGGTTAGCGAGCTGATGATGATCGGACTTTAACGACCGCTCCCGTAGCCATCGGGGGCGGGCTGCCGCATACGGCCAGAGCTGCCGGTGCCGCCGCAGCGATTATCAGTACACCCGGGTCAAATAGAAACGGGCGGAGAGCAGGGTAGTCGTCCGAGGAGAAACGACTGCCCTGTTATAATGGGAAGGTGGCATACGTGGTGCTTAGAACTCTCATTCGCTCTATGCTTTATGCTAGCTCAGTGATATAAAATCCAAGGAGTTCTAGACGAAGGCGGAACTTCACACTCCAGACCTGGGCTCTGAAGTCACTCACTGAAGTCAAGATCGCCAACATTAGTCCCTCACGTGACGCCATCTGGTCCCCAGCCTCAGCCACCATGCAATCAGGTGACCCACTCTCCACCTCACGCCATCCTATCTGAAACAGTCACGTGATGTCTCAGCCGGTCAACACGAAACGCAACCCGTGTCTATCACGTGATCTTCTCCACGAGCGGCGTGTCAGCAGCCCACACCGGACAGCGGTCACGTGCCAGATAGCACGCTCCTGCAGCCACCGTCACGTGACCGCAGTGGGGCACCGCTCGGCCCCGGCGCTGCGGTCACGTGCTCTGCGGGGCCGGGAGCGGGGAGAGCGGGCGGTGGCATCCATCGGCCTGCCGATCTCCACCCACGCGGGGCAGCCGCTGACCTGCCGCTCCGCCAGCGCTGCTCTCACTGCCAGTCCGCCAAACGCAGACAGACTTCTGAGAGCAGAGCGCAATGCTCGCCTATCGAGCTTTCTCGACTCGACGCTTGATTTCTGCCATATTCATCCACATCTCTGGCCTTATCCGTCCATGTCTCTGAACGTTTGAAACGAACATCAGGCGAGCCAAGCCTCCGCGTCCGACGCTGATGAGATGCCCGTCAGGTTTGGTCTCTTCCTGACGTCAGCCTTCTCCCCTTCCCTCCCCATCAGTCTCCATTCCTCTCCGCCCAAACATGGTCCCGAGAGGAGCCACAACAGACGGGCGCAGCCGCCCACCGTCCGCAGGAGAGCCATAACCGAGCCTGAGTCGTGAGGAAGCTATAGGCGCCCACCACCGGTCACAAACCCGCCCCAGTCGGCGTCCTAACGACATCCGGCGAGCGACCTGAAGACCCAGCCTTCACGACCGCCGGTCAGCCGCTGTCGGCACAGCCGGGTCACGTGGGCACGCCACCTAGCAACCGTTGCCATGGACACGATCGGTAACAAGCCGCCAGTGATTATACCTACACCTGTTTGGAGGTGCATGGTGGATGGGGGTGGAATGGAGTATCAGCATAATGAGAAAACACCGACGTGCAGAAAACAACACAACGCAGACTCATTATGTTGGACGCATACCTACAGTTACAATGTTTACGTTATCCCAAAAGAACAAAAATTACCAAAACTATTTGGGCGGATTAGCCATATACCTATGTAAAAGCAATGTGTTTGAATTCAGTGATTTATGTAGAGGTTTGCAAGAATGGAGAAGGGAGCCATAGGAAACCATGTCTCAGCTGAGTGAAAATGTGTTATATTTTCATTAACAGCGGGACACCTCAGACGGGCTCGGCGGCCCGGACCAGTTTCTTCTCCCGAGATGTATCCGCACAGCTGGCGGCTCCTCACAGAAGCACAGCTTTCTCCGCCGGCTCTCAGCCACGGGAGCCTCGGCACGGCACCCGCAGCAGAAGACAGCGGGCAGCCACCTATTCGACCGCTCCCCTGCGTCAGAGCGCACACGAGCGGCCGACCGTCCCGATATCGCAGCGCGGGTGAGTCGGAGAGTCCTGTCTGCCCACTGACTGCCTGCAGAGGACGGCTATCAGATATAGGGTCGGCAGAGTTGGCGGCGCAGGCGCGGCACAGACCCCGCTCGGGTGCAGAGCAGAGCTAGAACAATGACTGCTGAGAGAGTGCTGAGTGCTGAGCTGCAGTCAGCGCTGATACGGCCAGCACTGAGGCAGGTACTGAGTGCTGAGCTGACGGCCGGAGCTGATATGGCCCAGCTACAGCCAGCGCTGAGATCGACAGTTGCTGAGCTGACTGGTTGGCTGATACAAATGAACTGCAGTCAGCGCTGAGAGGACGCCAAGGAGCAGGCACGAAGCAGAGTTCACAGGGTGCAGTACTGGCGCAGCACAGAACCAACTTTGACCTCACCACAGTACACACAGCCTGGGAGAGAGTACTGTCTGATATGATAGAATCGCTGGCAAACAGTACCTATTGCCAAACTAGCGGCGCCACGCTGTGCAAATAACGACATGTCGCCAGTCCGCGCTCTGCAGTTAAGGCGTCACATCTCTCTCAGCTGGTCACAAGACTGCCAGTCCTTCCCTAGCCACTCAGCCTATTCCACCAAGTGACATGGGGTGGGATATCCAGTTTCCATCCCGGGACATCCTAGCAGATACTATTCCCACCGGGCATGTGTCGCGGTCTATAACCATTAACCAGCTCTACACAGCTCATCCATCGCCTCGCCGACAAATCTCCAGTCCCACACTCAGGCGAGCTGCAGCGGCCAGGGGCGACGCCGGTCGCCAATGCCCGGACTCGAAGTCAGAAGGGCACCGCCCGGCCGCGCTCCGTGCTGTGACGACTGACGTGACGACTCTACAGAGCTGCAGTGACAGACTCTACAGAGGCTCCGTGATGTGACAGGACTCTAAGAGCTGAAGTGGCCGCACTGACTGAGCTCCACCGCAGTGAGGATAGCAGCGCGTATATATCGTTCCAAGTGGGTGTCAAACGACTGGCGCAACACCTACAATAGTGATTTAAACACAGGACAATGGCTACGTAAAAAGTCGGCGTCCTCGAGTAAGTATTCTGTTTTGAGCTGGTTCTAGCATAACAAACAACTTCCATCGCCCTTGTCCGATCCACTATCGGGAAAGTTGCCACACCGCCCTACAGCGCCAGTGACGGAAAGACCGGCGGCGGTGCTATCAGTTCCACGACATCGCGGGTCAACAGCACAAACCGGAGATAAGGAAACGGCACGGCAAAAACCACACCGCACCAAAGCGGCCGAGGTGCCACCGCGGCTCACGTGAGACCCGTCCCCACACCCCGCCCCAGAACAGACTAGATTAATGGCTCAAAGTCCGCGCGGCCCGTCCCCAAACATTCCCTCACGTCAAACAAACATGTCGCCCGTACTTTTACACGCCGCCCGCTACAATCGGCCACAATCACGCCGAGTAATCGCTCGGCCAGGCACGTGATCCGGCCTGCACTACACTACTCGCCCGAGGATCCACCGCCATTCACATGGCAATCGTAAACACGGGCAGACGTGGCCTAAAGCGGCCAGCCAGCCAGGCGAACCAGTAGCATTTTTCACTGCCAGTAACCATTCCCATACATAGATCCGACGTGGGTGCTCCACCACTGCAACTGCTCATTTCATGTGAAACAGGGACCGCGTCAGGCAAAAATAAATCTACCCAAGGGTAGTGCCGAGGGAAAAGTCTTTACGTTGACAGCTCCTTTAGCTGTGACCCCTTCTGAGTTCAGTCGAAGCTGCTACGTTGCAGCGCGCCGTTCCGGGCGGTTGCAGACAGTGCGCGCTGCCGCCGTACTCGCTCTCCGGGCGAGCCGTGACGCCGGCTTCTGGACCGGCCGCCGGGCCGAGAAAGTGGGCCGGTTCAAGGCGGGGTCGGCAGCCCCGGGCGGCGGCCACTCGGCCGGCGCAGCCTTCAGTGCCGCGCAGCGCAGCCGGTGCAGGGGGCGATCACCGCAGCACGATAACAGAGAGACGCTGACACCGAGACAGCCGCCCGGGTCTGACACAGCCAGGTGGCCGTCCCTCCCGCTCACCGGCAGACACGGGTTGCCCGGACGACTCGGACGCACACGGCTCCGTCACGGTGACGGGGTGGATGCCACGGCCCCGTGGCGGTCGCTCCGACACCGCTGACTCGGCCGTACCGACAGCCCGCTACCACCGGGCGTTTGTAGAGCGTGGAGGGCAGCCGGTGTGGCGAGACCGGTAACCCGACCGGCACCGGCGCCGCCCTCGGCTGAGCGGAAACTGAGCTAGGAGACTGAGGGAGACTGAGGGACCAGTACCCCGACTGGCACCAGCGCCGCCCTCGGCTGAGGCGGGCTGACGGATACTGAACCAGGTGACTGAGAGACCAGGAAACTCGCAGCCCAGGTGTTTGATGTCGAATGATAGATCACACCGCTGCTCTCGGACATACTGACATGTCGTCATGCTAGTATACGTCAACATCAGACTATTCCTCCGCATCAAACTCCAGTTCAAGCAAGTTTTAACCTCCAGATCCTACTCACATTTCTTCACTCTGACAACACATTAGCCCAGCATCGAGCATACCCCTTCGATAGCAGACGTTTCTCTGCATGCCTGACTTCAGCCTACCCATCTGTCCCTCCAAGACCACTCTGTTTCCACCCCAGCCCCGAGTATCATTCACGGTGCCCAGCGTAGCGTATCACAGGCACGGCCGATCGACTCAGCCCGTCCCGGCGAGTAGCGGTGGAGGGTAACGGTGGCTGACTGGCGGTGGTGGGAGGGACGGACCGGCGGGCAGCGCGGGCCGAGACTGGGTCACAGGCGACACACTGGGTCACACGGGTCACACACACAACGGGTCACAACAGGTCACACAAACGACACACCAGGTCACACGGGTCACATAGGCGACACAACAGGTCACAAAGGGTCACACCGGGACATGGAGGAGCATTGTATGTTACAGCGGAGAACACAGGCACACTGGCCCATGCAATCACATGTTACACGGCTATGATACAGTTGCCTTGTCATAGCCAACAGAACTGCGACGGGTTACCAGTGGTCAACAGGCACAACACTGGATGAGACAATGCCAATCAACTCACAAAGGGATGAACAGCGACTAACTGGGCTGAATTGAAAGGAACGCCGGATGAATTCACATTCTATTCAAATGGTCTCATCATTTGCCGCCCGCGCAATTCGAATTCCCGGCTATTTCACCACGCGTGTCCCATCCGTTCGGTCGGCGCTCATAATGGAGCCCGGGGAAAACTATGTCTGTCTGGTCCGCTGAAAACTCGCCCGGCCTGTGGTGAAAACCCTGGAGCACGCGGGCAGCCCGTTCACCGCGGCCCGTGGACACTGGGCAGTAGGGACTGGACACTCGGACAGCCAGCCGGACAGGCTGTCACCGTCTGACAGTCCAGGACACGGACTTATGACAGTTCAGGACAGTTCTGCCACTCACCAATCCGTGCCGGCCGTGTACTGCAATCGTTTGGCTCGAATGATTTGACCTCGTAAGCGGCGTCGCATTGGGCTGTGCTCAAAGGAAATCCGTCCATAGAAGACAGTGCTGCATGGCAGATCACATAAACAAATGGAAACGGCTATAAAATTTTGATGAAGTGAAAGTGATAATGAATGACAAAGTGAAAATGAGCTCATTACATTTTGTTCAGAGAATACGGCCACCCATAGAAGAAAAGAGCATTCACGAATGTCTTTGTTTGGTGGTCAACTGACGTGACACCACGGAACCAAAATAATGCTGAATGCTAGGAAAGTAGAACAACAATTAACAAACACAACCATTTTAAGCAGACTTCGTATTTGTCTAGGACCGGTGCCTATAACACCTGTGGCGTCTCCGTGGTGCCGTTAACGACCAGTTTTAACCAGCCGCCTCCCCAGCCTCCAATCAACCCCGCCCGCAGACGGCCGTCCGTCCGCTACTTTACACGAACACCGACATTCCGCGCGGCACAATTACACCGTCGCAAGGTGTAAAACTAACGCCCGGTCACGCGACTCGTGTGGCAAGGTGACCGACGCTCGGGACGACAGGATGTCATCGGCGAGCCGGTCAGTTCGGGCGGTGTAACTGGCAGCTCGGTTTGGACGGTAGACCTGGCGGCCCGCAATGGACATCGGGCAGTGTATTTGACAGCCCGGTTTGGACTATGGATCCGACAGCCCGAGTTAAACTGTGTATTTGGTAGACCAGGGGCCGTATTCACGTCGATGATTTTCGTAAGAATTTTCTTAAGTTTGACCCACTTCTTAAGTAATTTTTTTTTATTCACGTGAACTCCGTCGATAAAAACTTAAGAAGTGTCGACGTGAATACCAAATTATATTTACGAAAGAAAATCGACTTACGAAGTCGACGTGAATACGGCCCCAGTATGGACCGTACATTTGGTAGCCCGGTATGGACAGTGGATCTGGCAGCCCGATTTGGACGGTGGATCTGGCGGCCCAGTATGGACATTGGACAGTGTATTTGACAGCTCGGAATGGACGGTGGATCTGGCAGCCCGGTATGGACGGTGGATCTGGCAGCCCGATTTGGCAGCGGCCGGTGTGACCGCCGTGTAATGACTGGATAATCGCGGCGCGATGCTGGTAAGTGACGCCTTTTGATGGCACATGACGAGGAGGCCGATCGGGACACATCAAAGGAGACCGGTATGTCGAGGGAGAGGGAGGAGGGGAGAGAAAGAGAGAAGGAGAGAGGAGAGGAGAATAGAGGAGACATCAGCCATATCTGTCCCGGTCGTTGGTAGCTGCCCGCGAAATGTGCTAATCGCATAAACAATGAGCACCAAAATTTGAAAGCCCGCATTGAAGCTGATTTTCGACGTCAGAATGGACATAGTTTGAAACAGAGGTGAGTGAACCTGACGACCCACTCTACTGAGTCAAAAATCGAATGTATGCGCTGATCGCCGTGATCTCTCAGCAGCGGGAACAGGCGGCAGGACAGACCGGTACCGCACACACCACAGTTGCGACACGGTCCGACCCGCCGCTGACGTCACCGGGGACCGCTGATGACGTCACTGGGGTCACCGACTGACCCGGTCGGCCGGGGTGAAGTATCTGATAACCGCTGCAGAAACAAGAGGTTTGTCCGGCAACCAGTGTGAACTGTTGTGAAACACAAACCCCGTCAAGTATTTTCTGCGCAGAGTTCTGAGTAAGCCAATCTGAGATCAGATTAAACGCTAACCCCGAGCTCGGGGGGTTAAAGGGCCAGTTTTGTAAGCGGACTTTGACCTACACCCTGCCCCATCCAGGGGTGGGGTACTTACTAAGTACCCAGCTCAAAAGTTCGGTCTCGTAACCGTGGCTATTAATGGAAACGAGACTGAAGGCCAGGGACGTCTCCTACAAGTGAACGGTAAATAGCTACCCGGATGGGCGGCCAGTGTATGTGGATCCGCTGGCTCACAGCGAAATGGAGAACACTAAGATACGGGCCACATCCGCCCCTGAGTCGGGTCAGGTCAGGTCAGGTCATGTCAATCATCAGGTCAGGTCAGCCGCCGAGCCGGCCGAGGCTGTCTCGGTCCAGTGCAGCGCTATTCGCCTTCCGCCGCCGTCCACAGAACACAATGCAGGTGAAAACAGCCGTCCGGGCCGTGCTAGAAAGAGAAAGCCGCGCCGGCGCGGCCGGCCACCAGCCCAGTTTTCTGCCGCCGCCGACCGGCACAGAGAGGAACAGGTTCCAGTGCGCCGAGCGCCTTTTTCAGCGCACAGGGCCCAGTTAATTGGTCACGAAGCAACACACGCTGCTGGTCAACAGCGCCACACAAAGGGGGCTGCAGCCGTCAGCGACTGATTGCGACTGATTGCGATCCGAGCAGATAAGCACAGATAGCATCGGTTCACAGATGGACGAGAAATTACGGCCGGAATGACAATCCCGATACACGAGATGTTATCGAGGGGTAAATCGTTAAGTGAGTAGCGTGCAGAGCTCGTAAAGCTTATTCCCACTGCACAGTGCATACAGCCGCTCAGTGACGGAGCACTCAATGGTTGAGCAGTCGAAATCAATGCCGTCCACAGCGGGCCTTTCAAGAATGATAAGCAGTCGATAGGGAATGCAGCCTGCAGCGACCGAAGATTGACAGATGTGCACAGAGGTCTTTCACTCCGGAGAAAGCACGACTCCATTCCGATTGATTGCCTTTCTATTGTGCATTATTCATCATACGCGACCACAAAACATAAAATATTCAAAATCCAATGAGAGTGACAGCTTTCAGCTTTCGCGTCCAGCTTTTGGGTAGCATTTGAAAACATTCCCTCGGCCGGGAATCGAACCCAGGCCCGTCGCTGTCTGCCACAGGCCACTCACCTGGGGGCGCCTCTCTGAACTCGAGTGAGCTGGGGCAGCTGAAGGCGCGCCGGTCGTCGAGCGGCGCGCGCTGCGCCGGCTCGCTGCGGCTACGTCGGAGCCCGCTCAGCTGACGCCAGCCGGCGGCGGCGCCAGGGCTGTCGGGCGGCGTCAGCGCCAGCTCGGGCGGCGTCAGCTGGCGCCGCAGCCGGAACGCCGTCAGCTCGGCGCACAGCGCGTCCAGCTGCTCGCCCGGCAGGTACCACTCACTGCCGAACGCCGACAGCGCCGACTCGCTCGACGACTGGGTGTCGGTGCCCAGACTGGAGGGGCGCCGCTCCCAGCGGCCCGCAGGCACCACGGCGCCGGACCGCTCCTCGGCGGCCGCCGCCATCCGCGGGATCTTGGGCTTCTTCTCCTTTTTGCGGCGCTTCCTGGGCTTGATGATGCGCGGTATGACCTGGCTGAGCTCTGCCGGGTCGCTGCCGTCCGCCGCCACCTCGCTCTCGCTCGACGTCGGCTCCTCGGCACACGCGCTGTGAGACGAGCCAGAGCTGTGCGAGCTCTGGGAGCTATACGAGCTCTGGGAGCTATAGGAGCCCTGAGAGCTATATGAGCCCTGTGAGCTGTACGAATTCTGCGAGCTGTACGAGCTGTGCGAGCCCCAGGAGCCGGGCCCGGCCGGTTTCCCCGGCGCGCCGCCCGAGCTGTGGCGTCTGTAGCGCGCCGCCACCGACTCGTACCTCGCACCTCCTCCACCGCCGCAGTAGGCCTCTCGGGGGCCCATGGGGCCGGCGCCGGCCGCGTGGCTCCCCGGCGGAGCTCCGCCAGGGCCCAGGTGGCCGGAGGGGCCCGGAGGACCCAGAGGAGGGCCCGGGGAGGCCCAGTTGAGGTCGGCTGGACGGGGCCGGCGGCCGCGCGCCGCCCCGAACTGGCGCCGTGCCGGGAACGCGCCGTGGTGCGCGCCCGGCCCGCCGTGCTGGCCGTGCTGGTTGTGGCCGCCGTGGTGACCGTGGTTGTGACCGCCGTGGTTCAGGTAGCCACCCGCCCGGCCCGGGTGTCGCGTGCCGTACCCGTGATTCATCTCACACGTGTGTCGCACCTCCTGCTCACAGCCCTGCCACTCTCTCTCTCCGCCGCACACTCACACTCACACCTCACACAGGAACGAACGGAGAGCGCCGTTCGACATCCACACACGCGCGACTGGGCGGCCCGGCGATTCGGCGAGGTGCGCCGGCCGGCGGCGGGCACAACACTGCGCCGCTGTCGCCGCCGCCGCGCCGCCGCTGCTCCACAGCCGCCGGCCGGGGTTCCCAAACCGGTCGGCCGGCGACCCACTGCCGACACGCAGAGGTCCTCAACTCGGCCGGAACTGGGCCGGAGCGGCCCCGATCCGGGAGACACGTGCCGTGCGGCCAGGGCAGCGTGCTAGTGACCTCAGCGGCCAGCGGACCGGCGGGATGACCTCTGAGACCACCCCCGACCTGGAGCTGCGCGTGCAGGCCGGATCGGAGGATTGTTCTGCACATTGACAATAGCGCGCTGGGCGCTGATTCTAGGTCACCGGCTGTTTTGGATCTTTAAATCCGGAAGAATCAGTTAGATCAGTCGCAAGTAGAACAGGCTAGGTGAGGCCCTTGTTGGTGGTAAGATGAGGAACTTGTTGGGAAAATGGACATGAAAGTCGTGCGTGGACAGCTACCGATCGAATGACCCCAAACCATCGTGTTCGTGACCTACAGCCCGAGTCAGATCGACCCGGGACCCTTCACCGTACTGTCTGATAGATCTACCACACAAACAAACAACCCCACTTCAAGGCTGCACAAATGGCGCCGAATCTGAACCCGAATCGCTGAGATTCCCAAACGTTACGGCACGTCCAGAGTAGCATCGATGGGAAATTAGAACAGCGTCGTACACGTTAGAACCTGCTCCCTCGCGGTGCCGCGCTCTCCAAGCGCCGGGCCCGAGCCGACTCGATGGAATCTAGCGGAGCAGGTGCAAATATGATTTTTTTACGGAGGGCGGCAGAGCTACGCTGGGTGTGGTGGAACCTGCCCCGGCGGCTGAGCATAGAGGCACCTGCACAGGGCGCGAGTACAGATGCCCCAGGCGCGGGAACAGCGGCACCCACTGACGCCCCGGGCTGCTGGGGTATAGAGGCACCCAGAGACGCCCCGGGCGGCTGCCAGACCCATAATTACCGCCAAGGTCAGCCTCGGGCGGCGGCAGCCTGCGGGCAGTGCACTGCAGCGTCCAATTACCACGCGCACAACACCACACCACACCACGCCGCACTCATTACGGCTGGTAAATAACGCGCAGGAATGAGCGGAGTCGGAAGATATAGACTCGAGGTTCTAGCAGTGGATAGGGGATACCAGAAACGATGCAATAGCGGAAACAATAGTCCGCGGTAGCAGCCACAGCTACAGTGTCACCCTGGCATCATCATTGACAAGTGGTGGATTCTCTTCGCGAGCGTAGTTCCTCTGATCATCGAAGAAGTGGTAGGTGTTACAACAGCAGCAGCAAGTACTGATCAACACCGATAGCGACCCCCGCGGCGGTGCCCAAAACTCCCAGCCAGAAGCGGTACGACGGCAGCAGAGGCTGGAAACACGGACAAAACAAAACAAACCGGACACGAAGCTGGGCCATAAACCCAGTGACCGCGTGAGCTGCGACGAGAGAACACCAGCCAGCTCCATACGTCACCAAAGGATGGTGCTAGAAACGAACGGACTAGTGCAACGGTGGCTCTGATTTACGTGCCACCAATGCATGTCTAGAAATTGGTGACGTCGTATTTTCGTAACCTGATCATAGTGATCAACTCAAGCACCGTCCAACTAGCACAAATACACATATTTCCTCTACTACATTTACAACGTGAAAGATAACCATCACATCATGTATACACATGGAGCTTTATTGTATGTATTGCAGCAGGAAGACGCTCTGTTTTCCGCACAGCTCCGCCCGCCAGGCTGATACGATCGCGGCAGGTCACTTTGGTCACTCAGCCGGCAGACCGGCCGGCCGATATACGTGAGCCAGGCACCTGGCACGGATTAACAGGAACTGCTCACAGTGGTACGGATCGTGGATAAGCATTCAGGACTTCAGTCCTTCCTACTTACCGCGCGCCATGCCTTTCGACATACTGTCACTTCCTGGGGTAATAAAACCGTTCAGAGGAAAATAAAACGATTTTGGGTTCGCAATTGCACATAAAGGCTCCCCCGGGAGACAGTGTGGAGTGTGGACAGAGCAGTTTCCCCAGGGGCACTGTCAGCGGTCTCCCGGAGAGGGGGATATAGCTTCCCCAGCGTCGTGGTCGGCAGTTTCCCTGGGGAGGCACAGTGTAGTTTCCCCAGTGTCCCTGTCGGCCACCTGTCGTCCATGTGACCGGGACCGCGCACCGACAGCAGACCGACGTGACACAGCGAATCGCTCCCCACCGCCGCACACTGGCCGGACGAGCGAGTCCAGCCCTCAGGCGGGACAGGGCATAGTAGCCCCTGCTCAGCCCTCAGGCCTCACCCCGGCAGGACAGGATAAATTAGTCTCAGTTCAGCTCTCAGCCTAGCAGGAGACCCGGCTAGTGCCAGCTCGGCCGTCATCCCGGCAGGACGGGACCGGTCGGCGGATCGAGGTCACTGGTATATACCGGAGCCGTCGGACCCAGCACCAGTAGGCGGCACGGATGGTCCGGTCAGGGCGGAGATCAGCTGCGGCACAGGACCCTGAGCTACCAGTTTCACAGCGACATAATGCAGCTCGGGATCGCAGCTGGACGGCGGAAATCGCACGTCCCATCTGCTACTAATAGTTCGCTTACAGTAACTTGTTCTAGTGCCATACACACGCATATATTGCCTTATTTATATTGGGTTTATATTTCATGGATAATTGATGAGCAGAGCGTGTTTCATTTCACTGAATCAACACGTCCAACAATTTCTGCATGATATCTGACCGATCACCACTCGACTGTAATTCGTTCTCTGCATGAGCCGTTTTCAAAATTCCACCATTTCCTTTTAACTGCACCACAGCATCAACGTGTATTGCCTCACTGTTCCACCGATTTGACCCTGTATCCTGCCCTCCCACTTTTCCACCGCTCCGTCGCCTGTATCAAGACACTCCACTCCGCAGCGAAGGCGGTCCGTTAGCGACCGATAAGGTCGAGAATCGCGTGTCGGCCGGGTGGCGAGTCGACCGTACGGCCGGCGCCGACCGACTGAGCCGAAAACGCGCCCGCTCGACGGCGGAGCCAGTGACGGGCGGCGGCGGAGCGCTGTACTCGTACCGAAAGGAGGGTACGTTACACCGGGCAGAGCTGTACCAGGCGGAGGATTCGCTGTAGATTGTAGATACCAGACAGAGGGTACGCTGTACCGAGCGGAGGGTACGCTGTACCGAGCGAAAACGCTGTACCAGGCGGAGGGTACGCTATACCGAGCGGAGGGTACGCTGTACCAGGCGGAGGGTAAGCTGTACCGGGTGAAAGGTACGCTGTACCGGGCGAAAGGTACGCTGTGCCGGGCGGTGAGTACTCTGTACCGGGTGGACCGTACCCTGTACCGGACAGAGGGTGCATTGTACCAGGCGGTGAAAAGGACGGTTATGCAGCATCAGTGTGGGACGGAAAAGCAACGAGCATTGTGGTGTGAATGGCACCAACCAAACCAGAAATTATCCCGGGCTGAGCTTGGGGAGGTGGGTTTTGGACTGGGCTATGCCCTACCAAGCCCAATCTGTGATTTTCCACCATTGGCCAGCTTGGGTACGGCCCAAGCGATATCAGTACCTGGGTTTAACCCGCGCTCTGCCATCCTATGACGTTGCAGAACCAATAGAACGCACGAGCAAAGGGCACCCAGTACTAGTCCCCGTGTCTATAGGATTGGACACCACTGGAGTGCGAAGGATGCTCAGTACAACACACAGGCTAAGGGCCCAGTACCGTGGTGTGACCGTCGGCACCTAGATAAGACGAGACTATCTTCAACTGTAACCACCACCAAGGCTAGACATAAGCAGGAAAGCTCACAAATGCTGCTCGTCTGCGGAATTCTGAGAGCGCCACAAACCTGAACATTATGTAAGACGGTTGCAGGGCGCTGCAAAAGACAACAGCGCCCTTTGGAGCACAACTGTACGCGGCCAGGCTGAGCCCTGGCATGGCTCTGCCCATGGCGGATTTCTCCATGGTAAGGCTCCAGGATGATCCGTGGGTGACGAATAGCGCCCGAATGACGTCCGCACAGTGATCAGTAGCCAGTAGCCACTAACCATCGTCCAACCCCGACCAAATGCCGGTCACCGTCGAAAAACATTCACCAGACGACGACAGACAGGGGATTGAAGGACAGCTGGACACGAAAATCATCCGATAGGGACCAACAAGCACCTACGATACAATTAACGGCACCAGCAGTGACCAGCCAACACCAGTGGCAGCCAGCCTATCAACAAACGGGGTCGGCAGCGACCATCGGTGACACTCCCAATACCAGAGAGCGACAGACACTCCACCCGGGCGGCATCCAGAGGACCAGCAGTCTGCGGGTGGGACTAACCGCCGAGTTTTCACTAATCCATTCCATCCAACAGCATCGCAATCCGACACGGAACGCTTTTGCAGCCTCTGCTGACATCTAACGGTCAATATTAAAACCTCAGCTTCCCGCTCTCCCCGCTCTCCCGGTGAGGGCGCCACTGCACGGCGGCCGGAAATGCGCACGGTGAGCTCGGAGCTTCTTACAGATGGCTGAAAATGATCCCCCAAAGAACGCACCGTTCCGTGCTTCTATCCTCAGGATACAGAAATCCTTCTCCTCCACGCCGCAACCCCCCTCCGGGCTGGACAGGCAACTTTATCTCATGCGGGCTGCTCCCTTGGAGCGGCACCGCTGCTCCCAAGGGAGCGCACCCCGTAGCCGGGTGCAGTGAGTGCCTTGGGGCTGGGCGGCCTGTCTTCGGACGGGCTCAGCCCCGGCGACTCACTAGGGTGCCTGCCCAGACCAATGTCTCCCCCTATATCCTATCATCCTTCCGGCTCTGAAATGGTCTCATTGGACCGAAAGGGCCTAACCCAACAAAACAACAAAAAAAAAAAAACAAAAAAAAAAGAACGTGATAGGACTGATCGGGACCGGAACTGTCCCCTCGCACCATGGTATACATGTCACACCGCTGTGGATTCGCGATTGTGAAGCCATTTCACTGTGGACCCCGAACAGCTGGGACGTGCCGTGCCAGTGTCCTGTGCCTGAGCTGCTGTGAACCCAGCCTGTGAAGTCGTGGCCTGCAGAGCGGACACTGTGTGCCCATGTGGCTGTGAGCTGTGGGGTCGGGACTGTGGGGCCTCCAGGCTGTGGAGAAGACACTGTTCATTTGACTGTGAGCTGTGTACTGTGGGACCCTCTGACTGACCTTCGAGACTGTTGAGCATCATGGTCAAGAGTCGCTGTGTGCCATTCGCCTCCTGGTATACTGAGAGGATGTCCGCCGCCAGCGGGTTCCCCTGAGGTCACAGGTCACAGGTCAGAGGTCACAGGTCAGGTCAGAGGTCAGAGGTCACAGGTCACAGGTCACAAGTCACAGGCTTACACACACTGCTGGTACACTGAGAGGACGCCAGGTACCATGCGAGCTGCCGGCAAAGCCTAGACACAATGAGGGCACCCGTCGCAAGGCTGATTCAATTAATCAAGATTCCATTAAAATACAATAAGTTACCAGCACACTCATCTAGGTAATTCAGAAGAATATGCAAAAATATGCAGTACATCAAAATGAAGTTCGACAAAAACATATGACAGTCCTACAGGTAACATTTTCAGTGGCTTGCCGTCTCATTCGCAGCAGTTCTCTACGAGGAGGCCCGCATAGCGAGGGCGAACACACCGTCACATGCAAACTGCCATCCCTCCCGCCAGCGAAAACGGCAGCAGACTGCTAATCCTCCCAGCAACTGTCTGATCCACCAGCTCTCTCTCCAACCAGCTGTCCCACCATATATCTATCCCACAATCTACCCCTTCCACCAGCTATCCCTTCCATAAGCTATCCTACCGGCCGTCCGGCCAGCTATCCCACAGCTGTCCCACAGCAGAGCTGTCAGCCGCTGTCCCACCAGCTGTCCCACCAGCTGTCCCACCAGCTGTCCCACCAGCTGTCCCGCCAGCTGTCCCACCAGGTGTCGCTCACCTTCAGTCCCAGGACCTGCAGGTTGAACAGCTTTCCCAGCTCGTACGGCAGCAGCCGTAACAGGTTGTGGTTCAAGTGCAGCTCCCTGGAGCAGGCAGACACGGGTCACCACATCGCCACGGGTCATAACACGGGTCATAACACGGACACGGGTCAAAATACGATTACGGACAAAGGGCAGAACACGGACACGGGGTCAGAATACTGGTTAGAACACGGATACAGGTCAAAACACGGCAAGGACAAGGTCAGGACAAGGACACAGTCGCGGGTCGGCACACGGGTCGATAAACGGGTCCGAACGAGAACACGGGTTAGAACCGGTACGCAGGGGACGCGGTCCGGGAACAGCAGCACAAAAGGCGCAGTTCAGGAGCAGGGATAGGCGGCGCCGACGGCCAGGTACTGAACGAATGGTAGCAGGTAGGGCTGGCATAGTTATAGCATATGTAGCCCATACTACAGGTCAGACAGACAGGCGCACTCTGTGTAAATAATATGCTTGTTAAACCACAACAGCTATGAGCTAACAAACCGAGGACTAAATAATGATGTACAAAATCAAAGCGGTTGGGATGATTTTAACTTGTTTGTCTAGCAAAGAAACACCAAACAGTAAAAGATCATCGGAAACAAGTCAGCGAACGTGATACATCCGCTGATCGCACCGGTCCACAATACAACTGACAGCCCGTTCGGCAAGTGCCGCGCCCACAGCGGCCGTTCGTTCACAGGGAGCGTGCCCACCTCATATTGACGAGGTCTCCGAGCTCTGCGGGAATCTGGCGCAGCTTGTTGTTGGATAGGTCCAGGTAGGTGAGCTGCGTCAGGTTCACGATCTCGGCCGGCAGACAGACCAGCGAGTTCTCGCTCATGTAGAGTGCCGTCAGGTGCTTCAGTCGCCACACGGAGGGGCTGATGTTACGGACCATACCTGAGGGGACGGGGGGGGGGGGGCGACTCGGTGAGAGAGGGAGAGAGGGAGGGGGACAGAGTGAGTGAGTGAGTGAGTGAGTGAGTGAGTGAGTGAGTGAGTGAGTGAGTGAGTGAGTGAGTGAGTGAGTGAGTGAGTGAGTGAGTGAGTGAGTGAGTGAGTGAGTGAGTGAGTGAGTGAGTGAGTGAGTGAGTGAGTGAGTGAGTGAGTGAGTGAGTGAGTGAGTGAGTGAGTGAGTGAGTGAGTGAGTGAGTGAGTGAGAGAGAGAGAGAGAGAGAGAGAGAGAGAGAGAGAGAGAGAGAGAGAGAGAGAGAGAGAGAGAGAGAGAGAGGAGGGTGAAACAGCCAGAGACGGGGTGACGGAGAGTGAGAGTGAAAATGAGACAGAACAAGAGTGGGCGAGTGTATGGGTCTTATGAGCAACCGTGGCCGTCCTACAGTTTACTGACCATGTGAAACATTAATTTCCAACTCATATTTATCTGCTATCACTCAACAGACAGCAAAATAACTGTCAGATGGGAATGAAGCAAAAATAGCATAGACATTTAAATTACTTCCATGAAGTATTAGTTAGATATGAAAAAACAGTACGTAGATTGAAATAAACAGCGCGGTGCTCCCACCTACGAAATGGCAACGTCAAAAAGAATTACCGGAAAGAATATAGGGGAGACAGCAAGAGAGACAGAGATATTGGTAGTGTCAGACAGACAGACAGACAGACAGGCTGTGTGACAGACAAACTGTCAGACTGTCTAACGAACTGCCAGACAGTTAGACAGAGAGACTGTCCGACGGACTGTCATACGGACAGTCCTGCCCACTGGACAGCCAGACAGACGGTCTGTCTGAGACTGTCTGTCAGACTACCAGACAGGTAGTCAGACAGTGACAGACGGCAGTCAGACAGTGACAGACGGCAGACAGTCTGCCGGACGGTCGGCCGCCGTCGCGACGCACCGGTAATCTCCAGCTCCTGCCAGTGGCTCTTCCGTCCGGCGGCGATGTCCTCCTGCGACATGAAGGTGGGGGTGCGCCGGCCGCATGCCTTCTCCTGCTTCTCTTTACCGCTGTTGCCCCTTATCATCGCACCCTGCAACAGAGGTACGGCGGTCAGCGGCAGCGACTAATAGCAGTACGGCGGTCAGCGCGGACCAACGGCGGTACGGCGGTCAGCGAGGGACTAATAGCAGTACGAGGGTCGGCGCGGACCAACAGCAGTAGGAGGGTCGGCGCAGACCAACGGCAGTACGGCGGTAAGCACGGACCAACAGCGGTACGGCGGTCAGCGAGGGACTAATAGCAGTCAGCGCGGACCAACGGCGGTACGGCGGTCAGCGCGGGACCCACGGCAGTAACTCAGCACGGGAACAATGACAGTATGGCGGTCAGCGCGGGACCAATAACGGCAGTAAATGGTCGGCGCCGGACCAGCGGCAGTAAAAGGGTCGGCATGGGGGACCAATGCCAGTATGGGGGTCAGCACGGGACCAGCGGCAGTACGGGGGTCAGCGCCGGACCAACGGCAGTATGGGCTGAACACAGGACCAACGCCAGTATGGGTTGAACACAGGACCAACGGCAGTCCAATGAGGACATTGTCAGGATGCAATGTCCAAGGGACAGTGCAATGATAACCAGTACGCTGGGAGGGACAGTGTTATCAAATGTGCGCAGTAATAGCACAGTGAAATAAACATAATACCAGATCACCAGTGATGCCACTGTAATGGCCCCAACATCACCCCTTTATTTATCATTCTTCACTGTTGTATGAACCAGAGCAGTTCATCTGTATGAAACGGGAGACCTCACAATGGACACCGGCGGCACACTGACCTGACGTCACCAGTTAGCAATCGTCACAGACAGGCCGGTAACATCACAACTAGTTATAGGAATGTCCACAGTTTGTCTACAATGAAAGTTTTCCATCCAACCTTATTCAGCTTTGTATTATTGACCAGTTTTATACACAAAGTCGTACAGCCACTATTATTATTTTATCCGTCCTTATTGGTGGGGTGATGGGGACCGGGGAGGAGGTCGGTCGTCGGAAAAACTCCTCGGTTTTTCGCGAACAGCTCGCGTAAAAATCGGTCGAACGCTACCAAACTCTCGAAAGCCTCAAGTTAATCAATCAAGAATTTAATAATGCTTTGAAAATTCAATGACCCTGACCAGCTCAGGATTGATACAGCTAGGTAGCTCCCGTACCGAGTTAAACCTCACGCTTATGGGCTAGACGGAAGACGGAACAGACGGTTCAGACGGAACACTCCGCCTCGTTTCTTCGCGAATAACTCACGCAAAGAACGGCCGATCGCTACGATTTTTTCAATACCATTGAATTTCCAATTTAACACCTACCCTGAAAATGTCATGACCCTGAACAAAATAATCTTTGACCTAAGACCTGTCTCGATACCATGTCAGGCCGGAATAGCGATTCTGCGTATGTCGGCTCATATTATCCGTGCATTTGCAGTCATTTTGTAGCTGCAGACGCCCCAACATGAGACACGATGATTGTCACAAGCAATTTATGGTAGGTGTAAAGGTCACCTGAGGGGCAGGTCAGGTGAAGGTCACTGACCTTAAATGACCTTGGCTCACCTCTTCGAGCTTATGTATTTCTAGGTAGTTTTTGGAGTTGATTTCAAACTTAGCACCCACTTGAACATTTCAGTAGCTAATTTAAATGGGTATGTTACAAAGTTAAGTGGTGATAAACAAACACCAATTATATATAGCAGGCAGGATGCCCATCGGTTGGCCTGACCTGACCTGACCCAACATACCCCAAATGCATGAATGCATCAACTTTAACAATAATAACCGGAAATTTGCAACTAGGACCCTAAAAGCCCCATTTCAACGCCAAAGTCTACCAGGTCCCGATTTTCTTTAACCCGCGCCGTGCTGGTGGCCTATTTTTTCCGTGTAGTGCTGGGGGGTTTTCACGCCCCTTCTAACTCGGCACCTGGGCCACGTAGCGGCACGCGGTAAGCGGAAATCGAAAGAGCGTCAAAAAGAATGACACAAGCACTTGGTTCATTTTTTAGGTCAGGTCAAAGGTCAGGTCACCAGAAGTCATCAAAGGTCAAATTTAGTCAATTTCAAAAACTTTGGAAACTGCCAATGGCTAACTCGGGAACCAATAAAGCTACAGCGCCGCGGAAAAGCGCATTTGATAGCCCTTTTACACGCCTTTTTGAGTGTTGTTTTCAGATTTGACATCAGGTCAACGGTTTAGCCTCCAGAGGGCAAAAACTAAAAATAGCCGTTTCCACAAAAAACGATTTCCGGTAATAACTATTGACTCAAGCGAGCCACGACATTACTTTTGCCAGCATCTTGTTCCTCTCGTCGAAACGCGTCGAATGATCTATACGTTGACCTTGAAAGGTTGTTTGGAAATTTGACCTTAGGTCAAGGTCATGACCTGATTCGATAGGGTCATGTTGCACATCAGTCGATACGTATTGTCGAGCTGAACAAATCTGACGTGTTTTCACCGCTCTAGCACATCTCAATCAAAAGTTATAGCCAAAACACTGCTGGTGACCATTAATGACCTGAGATGACCTCAGGGGCACACAGAGGGGTCACAGGTGCATTTTCCGATTCAGTGTGTCATGGTAAGATATTAACCGATGTTTGAGAGAGAGGGTCTTGAAGGAAATTCGTCCAAAAGAGGTGCATTTCAATTTCCTCCCATTGACTTATGATGGAGTGGTCGCAAAATCAGCCTGACCTTATGTCACAATTATAAAAATCCAAGATATGCATTTTATACATACTGTTATTTCTATCAATTGCTGAAAGTTTCCAAGTGATCGTTCATTCGGTGTACTATAGCGGGCCTTTGAACTTTTTCGGAGGTAAGGTCACTTGACATGACCTGGTGACCTGATCTTGAATGACCATGGTCTGAAATCTTCACAACATGTGTGAAAAGATGTATGAACAGGTGTATCAAAACGGCGGCGCTAGAAAGTTGCGAAAAACCGGAGGAAGGGGGGCGTAAAAACGCCCCTCAGCACGGCACGGGATAAGTTTCGGTCATTGACCTGACCTGGAAGGTCAACCAATGACCCAGGACTTCAAAATTGGGTATCATCATCCTCGCATTGCCACGGAAGCGACACACTCGTTATCTACATGAAGCTCTAGCTCGATCAGGGGTTGCATTGCAAGGTGGCAGAAGGGTCTAAAAGACCACCTCTCCTACATGCATGGGGTATCCACAGTCACCATCCCCCCCCCCCCACAATGAAAGGAATGCTGTGTATGGAATGGTAGCCAGTTTTCCATGGGATTACCTTCAAATCACTCATATAGGTAACATGAAAGAGCTCTTTATGGCTATTAACTATTTTGTGCAAGAACACCTAACCATTAAAATGTCATTTTCTAAAAGTCAAATAATGGTCTTTCGTCTTAATGCAAATGTGAAATATGATGGTAAGTTGCAAACTGAAAACTGATCAATATGACTTGAGGCTTATGTCAAAAAAGTACCTTATGATGAATGAATTTTACATGGAAACAAGGGGCATCATGAATCAGGCACTGATTACTGTAGGTATCACAAGAATATACCAGACCAGCTGTCTAAATTCTAAAGCTAAGAGACCCCAAAAGGCAAAGGGTCTCAATTTTTTTTGGCCAGTATCTATGATAAATACTTATCAATAATCAATTTCAATAAAACATCCATGCCCCTTGCTCATCATATCTTGTGTGCTTCAAAGTTCAAACTATGCTTCTGTGACAATGCTGATGCACAATTTTTAAGGTAATATTGAGTGCGTACTACATAGCTTGCCCAATTGTATATATGTTAAGGTATCTACTGATTTGAGGATACAGCTTCCACAACCATACTGCATGGAATTCAAAATTAGAACAAAATTAAAGAGCACACCCTTTATAGTTGACAAAGCCCAAGATACCATAAACATTGCTTTCCTTTAACTATTAGGAAGTGAAGCTCTACCATCAGCACCTCTTTCCTAGTTAGTTAGTTACATATAGGGGAGACCCGGGAGGTATGGGCCCCCTGGAGGTATGGGCCATCGCAGTTTTGAAGAAGTGTTGCGTATTTTTACACATTTGACGGCGTTAACTGGTAGCAGCCATTCCGTTATACATCCCACGTGATTTTCAAAATCTTCCTCAGTCTTCGTTGGCAATGAGCGGTGATAAAGCGTTTTGCCCTCTTCGAGTAAAATACGGTACATACAGAAAATTCGTGATAAATTTGAGCCAGGCTCGTTTTAGGATGTCAGATCATCGCTAACATAAAGTTTAAAGCATGCAAATTAAGACTGGATAGACAATTTGAAGCTTTCTTGCAAGATTATGAGCTGAGATGCTATGCACATTTTGGCGTCCTGGCCGGGAGGTTCGGGCCACCCACCGGCCATTGATCCTAATGAATAAAAAGATGCCTTCATTGAATGTCCCCGTCAATAAGTTTAATTTTTGTCGCGCAAGGTCGAAAATTTAACTTCAAATTTCATTCAAACAGAAAAATATCATTGATCTTATTTTATGGTGCATGCTTGAGTTTACCAAAATACATATATGGGCCCACGTCACCTCCATGAAGTAAGCTGTTGGCCGCTTATGCGGTTCCTGAGCTCTAAGAGAGATCAAGGTAGATACCAGCTATGAGTATTTTTCTCATTGTCGAGAAAAGAATATGAAACATGGCACCGGCCCATACCTCCCGGGCCATGGCCCATACCTCCCGGTGTATTTTGATGGATCGAAAAAGCACATGATTTATTGAAAGTTATCTCGAGACAAAATAGTTGATCCTAGATGCCTAATATCAGGCACACGTTGCAGGCGAAAGGCAATTTGACGTACACAGAGTGAAAACCCGGGTCTAGCCACTGCCCACTGGAAGAAAATTGCCTTTTCACAAAACCGGCCCATACCTCCCGGGTCTCCCCTACACTATTTACATTACATTTATGAGATATACACTATACATACATGCTATCAGCTTACAAATATGGCAACTGGTTCAAGCGTAAAAAAACTGATCTTATTGGTGAAATCATTTATCACTAGAGCAGTGTTACTGGTAAGGTATGATAAACTTAGGTTAGGCTAAGCTTCATCGAGTTGTTTTATATTTGGTGGGGTCAATTTAGCTTAGGTTAGAAGTGCATGTGATGATTTTCTATACTTACTTTCTTATTCTGACTTTCTTATTCTGAGAATACAGTGGTGGTTATTAACTTGCTATGCATACACTCAGCAATCGTAGCACATTTCTAAATCCTTTCATTATCATTATTTTTCATTGCATTCATTGTGCATTTAGCTGTTTTTTTTTTAGACAGAATCACCAGTCAAGAAGCAAGATGCAAAGCACTGAAATGGTCAGCCTTAAAGGAAATATATCACTTTTAACATACCGTTTTGAGCTAGAACAGCAGTTTTGTTGCTTGAGCTGAGACTAGCACCAATCAAAAGCTTTTACGCCCCAGTGATCACCCTAGGCAAAGATAGTCCATTTCTCGTCCTGATAAGAGGTCCTTCTAGAGGAATGCAGTATTTGTAGAGGAATACAGCCATGTCATTGTCAGACAATGCAGCATGCATAGGTTTGAATTACGCAATATGATAGGCCAACACGTAATAAGCTTTCGCTTCAGATATGAAAGTGAACTATTCCTTCAAGTTGTAGGTAGGTATTTTTCCCAAATAAATTTATTGTTCAACTATCAATTTAAGGTGTAGATTGTAGCTAAATTTAAGGTGTAGATTGTAGCTAGATTGATGAATGTTTTGAAAATGATAAGTCCAATTGCTGTCAAACAAATGTTTCACTTTGATGGAGCACCAAGTGAATGTGAAATTGAAATCTGAGCTACCTACCTACTTATCATTATGGGCTTATTTGATGAGCAAATTATGCTAGCTAAACATGGGAGGACAAAGAGCACCTGAGCCAAAAATAAACCGCATGGGAACATTTTAGGAAAGAAAACGCTCTTAAGGTATGAGCGAGACAGTCATAGCGCAGCAAAAACAGATGCGACAGACCCCGTCCCCTCTCTTCCTCACCACCACTCACCAGTGTCATAAATGTAACGCGCCTCCAATTTGATAAGGGTAGGATTTAGAACCACTAAAAATGCCAATACTTGAAATTTGATTGATAGCGAAAGTATCCCACGCATAACCCGAACCGTAAACACTCAAAACCTGAAATGCAAGCGATAACAATAGAATGCTGCCAGTTCCTAGTAGAGAATATAGTAACTTTTTCATTTCTCAGTCAGATATTTGGTAGTTTTCTAAATGAATGAAAATTTTATTTCGATGGTTAAAAATTCATTTAACATCTTTTAACCCAAACCTTAAATTTTTGAAAAAAAAATACAGCAAAATAATTTGAAGTCGGACATAAGCTAGAGGAAGTCCTTCAACACAGTAGTGCTTGAGCTGGCTTTGGTTTAATTCCAGCTAGGCTAATCTGGAATCAAACTATTCCGTAACCCTGAACTTGAAGAATAAAGATCTAGCAAATTCTTATGCCCGGGCGGATCCTCACTTACCTACTTAGGAACCTGGGACTTTTTTCACCGCACAGCGCTACAAAGCGCTACGCGCGTGGTATAAGTAGGTATCAATCAATCAATCAAAAATATATTGAAAACCAATACAATTCAAAATGAACAATATTTATGAGCGATTGGTGCAAATGCTAACGCATAAATCAAAGCACCTCTCGCAAAATAACAAAAAGACACATCCATGTCTCCGACCGCCGACACAGGTCCAGTCTCACCACCTCAACCAGCTGATCGAGACGCACAGCCCGGCCGCGCCGACCACGCCCGCCGCGCCAGTCAGACAGTTAACGCACGTTGAAACGTTTCGATTCGAACAGGAATCGTTGGAACAAGCGAGCGACCTCACTCCTCTCGCCGGTGCTAAGATTTGTGCCGTGTAGAAGAATGCGTATTTGCATGTGTTGTGGTATTTGAGAAAAATCATAGTGGAGCATATTGGATATCGATTCAAATAAATTGGCTCTGTAGAGTTGATATAGACTACAGTGTAAAACAAAATGATTCGTTGTTTCTGGAACGTCACCGCAGCTGCAGAAAGGTGTCGTAGATTTCTGAATAGAGAATAGGTGGGCGTTAAGCTCTGACATACCAACCCTGAGTTTCGTGTGCATAATGTTTCCTGTCTTAGTGCCCAGCGAATAATACACGGTGGAGTCGGAGCACCGAGCACGAGAGCACTTCACGCTTGAAAGATACAGGCGATGTGATCGTACGGAGGGATTCGGGAAGTTTGTTCCAGTCTCTGGTAGTGACAGGAAAAAGGACCTTGGTGAAGAGTGGTTTTG